>NW_015660280.1:0-921 GCF_001515625.1 Sinocyclocheilus rhinocerous | reverse complement strand
AGTTATAGACCCATCGCTCTTACCTCTACGCTATGTAAAGTCATGAAAAAAAATGATTGTGAGGCGATTGAATTACATTTTGGAGAAAAGGGAAATGAAACTGTCGAGTCTTCTGAGGAGAGGTGAGCAGATCACGCTATTTTCCCCGCTTTATTTCCCTCCTCTCGCCGCTTCACACTCCAGTCCAGCGGGTGGCGCTAAACACTTACGTTTGTTTGCCAAACACCATTAAACCTCAGAGGAAGAAGATTAGTTTCACCGCGCTCTCTGTTGTTTTGTCGTGATGCTGGCTTAATAAAAACGGTTAGAAATGTTTCTGTAAATAGAAAAAAATACAGTTTTTGAATCAGGTCAGTAAATACATGTAATAGTTTCGTCCCCACAGTCGTGACTAAGTTTTGAAGCAAGCAGGAATATCTGGAGGAGTATCATCTGAACTGAGATCTGCTGCTGTGAAGATGGTGTTTGTTAAAGAGGAGAGTGAGGAGGACACGAGTGAACCAGAAACCTGGAGAATAAAACACGAGGAACCAGAAACCTGGAGAATAAAACATGAGGAAACAGAGCCCTGGATAATAAAACATGAGGAAACAGAGCCCTGGATAATAAAACATGAGGAAACAGAGCCCTGGATAATAAAACATGAGGAAACAGAGCCCTGGATAATAAAACATGAGGAAACAGAGCCCTGGATAATAAAACACGAGGAACAAGGTTGGTGTTTACTCTTCATCATCTTTAATGACTATTTGTGGTACATCCACAGATCCTTTATGTGAAAATAAGACCTTAACTATCATTAAAATGTCTTAAATCCATGTTTCAAAGTTCTTATGGAAATGTGACTGAACTGACATCGAGGAGATTTAAGTAATCGAGTAATCATGTCATCTCCATAAGAACGATATGATTGCCAGAACA
>NW_015660279.1:0-1286 GCF_001515625.1 Sinocyclocheilus rhinocerous | reverse complement strand
ACACAGGAACTCAAACCAACCACATCCTCTGCTAAAACTCCCCTCTGTTTCCTCACTGAGGCAGAGGTATCGAAACTTCTCCTTTCCAGCCATCCTACAACCTGTCCTCTAAACCCAATCCCCTCACACCTACCCCTACACTTTTACCAGCACACACACATATCAACAACACATCTCTTCACACAGGCATTTTCCCCACCGCATTCAAGCAGCCTCGGGGTAACCCCACTGCTCAAAAAAACCTACATTAAACACTACTGTGTCTATACCGGACGCTACAGTTGTCGCGTCGCGCCACAACAGCTCTGTAAATGACCGCAAAATGGTCGTGTCACTTTAAATTTGTTCTGAGCATGTTACGTGCTTTACGCAGTGGAGGGTTAATGCAAAATAGTCAGATCAGCAGAGAGAAGTGCGAAGATTCATGTTCCTCCACAGTGCACGAAGATAAAATTGAGTTTTACGGTGAACGGTGCCTTGATTCTGCTCAATTTCAACCTAGTACCCTTTGGTAAAGCGGAGCGAGGTATGTAAAGATGACGTATGTTACGTTTTGTAGTTAATTTAAAAGTCATATGAGCTCGTTTGTATGTATATGTTAATCGTGAGCTCTGCTTGTTAATTAGTTGTTTCAAACTGTCTTTATTAGTTTCTTCGTTTATTTTTCATCTGTTTCTCTGTAAATGTGAACTTTATTTATCGTATTTTTCTGTATATGAGTTGTATTTATTGGTTTTGTTGTTTATTTGTGTAGTTTGACGGTGCTACGCAAACTAGAGTTTAATGGCGCTCTTCACGAGCTAAATAAAGAAAGAAGCACCCGTCAGAAACTCTCTGTGTCCCGTTTATGGATGCCAAAGTGCAGCTACAGTGAAACTCGTCGCTTAAAGGAACCATGCATCTATTACATCGCCGTCGTCTTCTTCGCGGGAACGCAAAGTTACAGCAAGGTCATTTCTTCGCGGGCAAGCAGCAGGGGGTCGTGATGTCATCGTAGAGGCTTAAAGAGCAAGGTCGGAAGGTGGCGGTGTACTGTCGTTCTACGTTACAGATGCAGAGTGAGACTTTGAGTGACAAGAGAGTTTAAGAAGATCATATTCCTAAGTAAGCTGCATCCAGTCACCCTGAACTTTGTAAGTTGAAATGCTCAAAAGGAAAAGAGAATATTTCATGGACATTTGAATTGAAAAGTTAAAATTATAAAAGACTTTAAAGTTGAAGGAAATAATTAATGCTATGTAACATCTATTTCATAGTTTAAAAACTGAAATACATTATTTTGAGTT
>NW_015660278.1:242-596 GCF_001515625.1 Sinocyclocheilus rhinocerous | reverse complement strand
AAAACCAATGGTTCAGTCAAATTTATATCTTCAAATACACTATTTAAAAAAATTGAACATTATAACATTTTTTAACACATTAAAGTCAAGATACAGTATGTAGACAGACATCAATGAATGCAATAATTAATAATTAATTCAACAACTTTACTGTTCAAAAGTTTTACGTCAGTAGACTTTTGTATTTGTGAACTTTTATTAATACTTGTAATTAATACGTTTATTTAGCAATCGCACATTAAATAAATCAAATAAATGCTGTTCTTTTATATGAATCATAGAATCCTTTAAAAAAGTATCACTGTTTTCACAAAAATATTAAGCAGTACAACTGTTTTTAACATTGATAATAAA
>NW_015660278.1:0-215 GCF_001515625.1 Sinocyclocheilus rhinocerous | reverse complement strand
ACATTGATAATAAAAATAAATGTTTCTTGAGCACCAAATCAGCATATTAGAATAATTTCTGAAGGATCATATAACACTGAAGACTGGAGTAATGTTGCTGAAAATTCAGCTTTGCATCACAGGAATAAATTACATTTTAAACGATATTCAAATACAAAACAATTATTTTAACAAATATTATAGTTATAATGTTTCACAATTTCACAATATTTTGC
>NW_015660277.1:280-538 GCF_001515625.1 Sinocyclocheilus rhinocerous | reverse complement strand
CATACTTTTCATCTTCAGAAAGATCTTTCTTCCTCACCATATTGCGTGAGAACTGTGACTTGCTTAATAATGTGGAACAACCTCTTTAATTAGGGTTTCCATTTACCCAAGAAGACCTGGCAAACTATTGAACAAACCTGTCTGAGATTGATACCAGTTACCTGAAATGATGTGAAAATCAAAACAAACAAAAAATATCTTTATTGTACCGAAATCCTATTAATATGTCACTTGCATAATAATTTGGAACACAGTGTG
>NW_015660277.1:0-154 GCF_001515625.1 Sinocyclocheilus rhinocerous | reverse complement strand
TCTTGGCGGAATAGATCTGCTACGCTGCTGCTGAATTGCTGCTGCTGTTGGTTATTGCTGTAGTTGCAGATTATTGCTGCCTCTGCAAGCAAATACAGGAACTTGCTAATGCCAATGCATATGGCGATACGGTGCCATGAGTATTTAAGACATA
>NW_015660276.1:0-2388 GCF_001515625.1 Sinocyclocheilus rhinocerous | reverse complement strand
GGCTCCGTAGAATGCGTTATTTGTTTTCCGTGCCTTTTTGAATACGGATTCACACTTCGGGCACACCCCCTAACCCCGCCCACCGATGTCATCGTCCATCACGATGTTTCACTGTAGACATCATCTGATGCCATAGAAGCTGACGCCGGTTCCACCGCATGTGCTTTTATAGCTTCCTGGTCATTACATCACCTGCCCGTGGCATCTCACCCATCTATTGGCCTGATTACACATGTGATTCAGAGCATGGTTACGTTGAAGGCGTTCCCTTAGCGTTTCGACGCAGTTACAGTTAAAGACTGAAAATGTAGTTTATAGTAGGGTTGGGCAAATGGCATGTTTGAGTCATAGGATGAAATCTGAATTGAACTGGCCACACAGGATTTTGAATTTGAACGAGAGGAAGAGGAAGCAAAACGCAATGCAATAAAAAAAAAAAAAACACAGTCACACAACAGAGGAAATTTAATTAGTCCAACACAACAACAAAATTAGCAAAAACGTCTCCAGGTTACGCACGTAACCATGGTTCCCCGAAGGGAACGAGACACTGCGTCGAAACGCTAAGGGAACGCCTTCAACATAACCATGCTCTGAATCACATGTGTAATCAGGCCAATAGATGGGTGAGATGCCACGGGCAGGTGATGTAATGACCCGGAAGCTATAAAAGCACATGCGGTGGAACCGGCGTCAGCTTCTAGGAATGAAGCAAGCACTTGCAGGGATGCCGGAAGTATGGCCTGAGACGCAGCGTCTCGTTCCCTTCAGGGAACCATGGTTACATGCGTAACCTGGAGGCGTTCCCCTTCAGGAACTCGAGCTGCGTCGAAGCGCTAAGGGAACGAGTATGCCCATGCCGCCAGACTTACAAATCCCTGCCCAGTTGTGGAAGCTAGGGCGAGAGAACAGAAGAGCCCAGAGTGGCTCGCATATCTAGGCCATAGAACCTGACAAATGTTAGGGCCGTGGACCAACCCGCAGCGTTGCAGATGTCCTGCATAGACACACCTGCTAAAAATGCATTGGAGGCCGCCACAATTCTTGTTGAGTGAGCCTTGACCCCCAATGGCGAGGGGAGATCAGAGGACTCGTAATTCTCCACAGGGCAGCTCTGTGGACGTATGCGTCCAGTGCTCACACTGGACACATACAGTTAAGTTTCTGCTGGTCTGAAGGGAGCCGGAGGCCTCTGCCTCAGCGCACCGCGGAGGAAACGTGTAACTAGGGGGTGTCTGCCCACTGACTGGCCACCGAGAGGGGCGTGGTAGGCCGCAATGGCCACCACGTAGACTTTTAGGGTGGAGTGTGTCAACCCTGCGGAAAAACAGGCCTGCAGGAACTCCAGAACTGTACCAACTGGGCAGTTAGCTGGGTCGAGCTGGCGGTCCCCGCACCAAGAAGTGAAAAGGTTCCACTTCAAGGCATACAGTTTCCTCGTTGAGGGAGCTCTGGATTGGAGGATGGTCTCAATAACCTCAGTTGAGAGACCAGAAGCTACGAGTTGTGGTCGTAAGACTCCAAAACGTTTTTGCTCATTTTGTTGTTGTGTTGGACTAATTAAATTTCCTCTGTTGTGTGACTGTGTGTTTTTTTTTTAATTGCATTGCATTTTGCTTCCTCTTCCTCTCATTCAAATTCAAAATCCTGTGTGGCCAGTTCAATTCAGATTTCATCCTATGACTCAAACATGCCATTTGCCCAACCCTACTATAAACTACATTTTCAGTCTTTAACTGTAACTACATTATCTGATTTTCATAAGCAAATGGAATCCGTTGTTGTCAACAGACTGTGAGCACCGACCGGGTTCCAGTGAAGCTGCACTATGACAAGTCTCATGACCAGGTTTGGATCCTGAGCTGGGGAGATCTTGAGAAAAACTTTCCAACCCTCCAGGTAAGCCAAATCACGCCAGATTCATCACTGAGTGCTAATCACCACCTGATGCCTCTTCAACAAGTGTACTGGGACGTTCTGCCTAACTACTTCTCTCGTCTGATTATTCAAGTATATGAGTCGGCCCTGCTGAGTGTGTGTTTTGATGATTTTAGTTTTGGAGCATTCCCAAGTGATGTAAAATTGAACCAGCATAGCAAGGGGTCTCAGTGGGGGTTGTATATTGCATTATTGGCACACCCTCGTCCCCCATAATGCATAGCTTTGGTTAATCACAGACAGAATACATTTAGTTCATCAAAGACACAGAGATTTCTGGCTTATTGTGTTACCATAGATGTTCACACATATCCCTCTTGTGTGTGATCATGTGGATGAAAGCCCCAATGAAATTGCATCGCTCATGTTTTTATTGTGACTTTTCCATACATCAGGTGATCAGCCAAGCCAGTGGAAGCACGTCCCACCACACCATCCACACCCAGCCAG
>NW_015660275.1:401-518 GCF_001515625.1 Sinocyclocheilus rhinocerous | reverse complement strand
GCGGACCCTTCTCGGCCACTCCAGCAACGGACGCAACCCGGAAAAATATCGGCATTGATTTTTGCCGATAACCGATAGTTACGCCAATCAACTATCGGTGCCGATGAATTGGCAAAA
>NW_015660275.1:0-180 GCF_001515625.1 Sinocyclocheilus rhinocerous | reverse complement strand
ATTTATTGCTGAATTACTGAATGTGTGATTGTTGTGGGACGAGCTTCACTGGACATGAATGTCTAAGTGAAAGAAGCAGATTTGCCAAAATCAACAATAAATAAAGGCAGAAAAATAAATTATATTAGTCAGTTACTATATATATATATATATATGAAGAGTTCAGATGCAAAAGCCTCT
>NW_015660274.1:0-774 GCF_001515625.1 Sinocyclocheilus rhinocerous | reverse complement strand
TCCCTCACCTGGCCTTCCATCGTGCTCCTCATTCGGCGACAGGTCGACATGACGTGGAGAGTCGCAGCTTGTGCAAGCACCGCACGGCCTCTCATCAGTCTGGCCCAGGGCGAGCTCGTCAGCTAATCACCTTAACATGCACATACGTGTATATATACAGCCAACTTACCTCAGTTCCACGAAAGTTTTCCAGCATCCCGCCTCCACCCCAACACCTCACTACTATTCTAATTTCCTCCCAGTCTTGGGAGGGGGGGGAGTTCTCTGCGGGCGGGCTTTAACCCGAGCTCTGAGCCCTCCCTGTGGACAGCACGCTACTAATTGCTTAATCACATTATATGTTAGTGTGAACTCGTGATATGATGTTTTATTAACAAGGTTCGGGAGGAGCACGATCAGATAATCAATCAGTCTGGCCCAGGGCGAGCTCGTCAGCTAATCACCTTAACATAGCACGCCAAATATGCTACTAATTGCTTAATCACATTATATGTTAGTGTGAACTCCTGAATTCTATTTTTACAAAAAAAAGTTTTGTAAAATGAATACATCATTTTATTTCATGTTGTTCTGGAAATTTGCAGGACCTTGTGATCTTGTTGCATTTCTCAGTCTATCTCTGTGTGTCTTTCGAAGTCCATGGTTCTTTGCCTCTTGATTGATTGTTTACTGAAATGTTTGCGAAAGGTTTCATCACTTACTAACCCTAACATCTTTGATATTACTGCTCCAGTGACAAACTGTTACACAGGTACTTTTTTCTGACAGTGTTAC
>NW_015660273.1:0-907 GCF_001515625.1 Sinocyclocheilus rhinocerous | reverse complement strand
ATATGGGCAAAAACGTCTACCAGAGTTTCCATTTTACATAACTCCACATGGCGCTAACATCCTGGGTCTTGACCTGTTCCTTAGCCTTGACTTTTCTCTGCATGAGAACAGCGGTGCAACCATCCTTCAGGTGGACTATCCATGGCAGACACAGTTTCCCGCTCTATTCAGTGGTTTAGGCTGCCTCTCGGGTTTTTCCCACAAACCCCTGCTTAACCCAGATATACCGCCTGCAATCCAGCCGCTGCGACGAGTGCCTCTCGCCATGCGCGACAAGGTCACCACTGAACTACAGGGCATGCTAGCTGCAGACCTCATTGAGCCCATTGATGCTTCCCCTTGGGTCTCAAATCTTGTGGTTGTGCAAAAACGGTTTGGGGGCATACGTCTCTGCGTTGACCTTCGGGGGCCTAACAAGGCTGTGGTGCCAGACAAATACCCATTGCCGACAATTGAGGAACTCACGACACTCTTCTATTGCTCCTCAGTGTTCACAAAGCTGGATCTTAAGCAAGGTTACATGCAGATACTCCTACACGAGGACAGCAGAAACCTGACTGCATTCGTGACTCACATGGGTTTGTTCCGTTTTAAGAGGATTCCTTTTGGCCTAAGTTCAGCACCTAGTTGCTTTCAGAAAATCATGGCCACTGTCCTAGCAGGGCTCCCAGGTACGGCTGTGTACTTAGATGATATTGTAGTACATGGAAAGGACGTGGCCACTCATGACGAATGCCTCAGACGGGTGTTCACAGCTCTGTCTAGACACAATCTGACATTAAACACAGAAAAATGCGTGTTTGCTGTCCCAGCAATAGACTTTGTTGGTCTTCAGGTGTCCAGCTCAGGTATCGCACCATTACAGTCCAACGTTGCAGCCATTCTCAACCTTCCAGTGCCAACCTCA
>NW_015660272.1:0-1010 GCF_001515625.1 Sinocyclocheilus rhinocerous | reverse complement strand
ACTACCTTACTGGCTAGTTCCTATAACTTAGTTCCTAGAACTATGCGGTGCAAAAGCCCCTTAAATAAATGGTGACTTATTAAAAAGATGACTTAATAATAATAATAATACATTTTATTTGCAATGCGCCTTTCTTACACTCAAGGCACTACAACAGTATAAAACAACAATAAAAAACAACACTACTCCATAATATCACAATGAATGACAACACAATAACAACAATGACAACAACTGTAAGATTATAACTTAAAAGCTTCACTAAAAAGATATCTTTTGAGTAATTTCTTAAAACAATCAAAAGACGGAGCATTCCTTATAGGAAGAGGCAGAGAATTCCACAACCTGGGAGCAATACAAGAGAATGACCTCCCACCCATAGTTTTGAGTTTACAACGAGGCTGGTACAGAGTAAGAGAACCAGCAGATCGGAGAGACGAGATGGTGTAGACACTGTGACCAAATTACAAATATACTCTGGGGCCAGCCCATGTACTGTTTTATAGGTTAAGATAAGAACTTTAAAATCAATACGTGATTGAACTGGAAGCCATTGTAGTTGAGAACGCACAGGAGTGATATGACTGCAGGATGGTGTGTAAGTTAAAACACGAGCAGCTTAATTTTGCACATATTGCAGCCTCCTAATCAAATTTGCAGGTAACCCTGCAAAAAGTGAATTACAATAATCAAGCCTAGATGTTATAAAGGCGTGAATAAGCCTTTCTGCATCAGGCATAGAGAGAAACCGCCTTATACGGGCAATATTCCGAAGATGATAAAAAGCTACTTTAGTAACATTCTTAAAATGAGTGTTAAAAGTCAGCTGTGCATCAAAAATCACACCCAAATTCCGCACCTGTACAGTAGGGAGAATCTGGCAATCATCCACTGTAAGTTTAAAATTATTACATCTATTTACAGCAGTTGAAGTGCCGATCAATAGAACTTCAGTTTTTTTAACAGTTTAACTGCAGGAAGTTCTGTTTCATCCAGGCCTGTATTTCCAG
>NW_015660271.1:0-2101 GCF_001515625.1 Sinocyclocheilus rhinocerous | reverse complement strand
TGTCATTATGGTTCTTTTCCATAACACTGAATGTTGTAATAAAGGGAATAAAGAGTTGGTTATTATTATTAAGTCTCTTTACGGCTCAGACTGCATTGGGTAAACTTATGGGTCTGTCACGTGATGAACGAACGACTCAAACCCGAAGACTCGAAACAGGTGAACTATTTGACTAATTCCAATACAGAACTGATAGGATGTTGCGCATGCGCGACTGAACGAATCCCTCCCCGAGACGACTCGTTCTTCCCGAGTCACATTAAAGATTTGTTCAAAATGAACAAATCCTTCAAGAACGACCCAACACTACACGACACTTTTAATGGCTCTTTGGTGCCGACATTGTACCTCCAGCACCTACAGCAAGAAAACAGTAATGGCGGACCGCTGCTTCTCACTCAGGGCCGTGTATGTGCTAATAGGGCAGAGAGCATCACAAATGGGCGGGACTTTCCCCGAGTATGACGTCATAGTAGTGAGAAATCTGGAACTACTAGTGTGGAGAGACTGTTTATGATTTATTGGGATTCTAATACTGTGATATGGTTCAAGAGGGAGGAAGGAAGAAGACAGGGTCGGCGGACTGGGACGCGAGTTTTTATTAAAGTCTCTCAGTAAGTACAACAGAACAAGGCGCTCACTGCGCATTCAAACTCTCTGTCAATAACTCAGAATATAGCTCTATATATGCTTTTCTCCAGTAGCCCGTTTTCCCAGGTGGCTCGCGTTCCCAGTCAGTCAGTCTCTCTCTCTCTCTCTCTCTCTCTCTGCGGCCACACAACTGTGTTCAGACACCTTATAAAACTGATTTTTGCATTCTATGGCACCTTTAATAACGGGATGACTGTTGCTGATTTCCATGTTTTCAGTAAGTTAAGCTTAGGTTAGATATAGAAATGTCAGCTGCCAATCTGAAAAATAGGGCTCAATGTTATCGATGCCCGCTGATTTTTTTAATATCAAGTTTCACTAAAGCTTTATGGATTTGTGCAGCAGTAAATTCAACAACTGTGAGGGACAATGTTGAACAGGATTTAAACTTTCCACAGGAGCACATTCACCTAAATGGCTATAGTCAGATGTGAAACCAGCAGATATAAAATTATTAGTAAAGATATATGCACTCTTTACTACAGAATGGTTAATATTTAAATAATCAGCAAAGTTGATCGATGAGCTTGGTGCCAAATTGGATTTGACTAATTTCCAGAACTTTGTAGGGTTAGTTAAATTTTCAATTATCATAGTAAGATGATAATCACATTTTGTGCTTTTTATTAATTTTGTGCATTTATTTCATAGTGTTCTGTAGGAGATCCAATCTAGAGAATAATTTGTTTTCTTAGTTTTAGCCCAAGCAGCATTCCTCTGTCCAATAAAAGTAGAAATGGTATCGTTAAACCAAGGATTATGTTTTACCACTTATTCTAAATCGTTTAAATGGAGCATGTTAGATATCTAAACGCTAAAATACCAAAACAAAACTAAAGTAGATTGACTAAAATTTGTCAAACACTTGTATTAAACAAATGGAAGAAGAAGAAGAGAAAGACTGGCAAACACATATCTACAAATAAGTTGCCATCTTGAATTTTGCCCCTGTCAATCTTGCATGTATGAAGTATCTGTTCTGATTTTCATGTAATTTATTTTGGTTTATAGATGCAAAATATCCAAAGAGTGTGACTGAATCTGCACTTTTTGGTGAAAAAGTCAACATCAAAATATCTACAGAGTGAGACTGAATTTGTGTATCTTGGTGGAGAAGTCAACATCACCTGTCAGATCCCAGAGAAACATGAAGTTCATTTCTGCAAAGAGGATGATAATCACATCTGCCAAACCATCAGCTCATCTAAAGTGACAGAAATGAATCCTTCATCTGAGAAAAATGAAGAGAGAGTTGTTAGAGTGAGCATCAGTAATGTGAGTGTGAGAGATGCTGGAGTTTACTGGTGTGGAGCAGAAACCAGAGACACATATCTGACTTTCATCTCCCTGAACACTAAAATTCAGCTCAACATCTTCAGTGAGTCAATTAAGATTGATCACAATGTATCAAACATTTCTATGCAGAGTCACAGTGAGATGGATGTTGAGT
>NW_015660270.1:0-1022 GCF_001515625.1 Sinocyclocheilus rhinocerous | reverse complement strand
TAGGCTCACTTAAGTGACTGCTTTTATTTTAATTTAATTAAGAATAAAGTTTATTACTCTGCGTTCAACTACAGCTGATTCCATCGCTACAGCACTAAAAGAGCGTCTTGCTGTCATCCTTCCAGAGGATCAGAAGAATAAACTCGTCTCCCAAGCGTATGATGGAGCCAGCGTGATGAGGGGTACCTCATGGAAGTTCATGAAGCTTGACATGTTTACTAAGAATGAACATGTTTATGAAGTTTTGAGAAATTATGGATTCAAACACTAGTAATCATACCGTCAGAATCTCATACCGGCCCATGCCTACTGGTCTCCCTTTATAACTTAAATTGGTCATTTTAAATGTAGCAGTTGAAATTGACATTTTGTCATCACTACATAATTTTTGTTTTTATCCTTTACTGCGTAGGTCTGAGATACCATACTCAGACATACATTGGAAAGGTTCTCCTTCACAGACCACCTCATTAGTGCCACCTTGCATCAAGCAGACAGGTTTGAACAGTAGAAAATGGTGTTTCCTGAAGATGCACTAAGCAGGACTTTGAAGGCCTATCCAGTGCTTGACGGGAGTAAGCTGAAGACAGCTTAGTCTCATCTACTGCAAGGAAGAGTCCAGAGCCTGTCGTGGTGCTTTGGACCTACTCCAGCTGTTTATGGAGAACAATCTTGAGGAAGTCTTTTCAGAGACTGTAACTCTCCTAAAGATTCTTGTAACCACACCCATGACCACAGCAGAAGCTGAGAGGTGCTTCTCAACCTTGAAAAGAATTAAAACATTTCTGAGAAATAGCATGACCCAAGAGTGAATGCATTGGCCATGCTGTCAATGGAGAAGGGACTGGTGACTGAGATGACTGACTTTAACCAGAAGGTCATTGAGAAATTTGCAAGCCAGAAAGAAAGGAGAGCAAAATGTATTTTCAAGTAGTGCTACTGGCCAGTGAATAGGCAACATTTCTGTTTTTTTTTTAATGATTTTCTTGATTACTTCATTACTGATAATAAACCCAAATTGA
>NW_015660269.1:0-557 GCF_001515625.1 Sinocyclocheilus rhinocerous | reverse complement strand
CATCAGGGTGGACAGGGATTGTCCAAAATCCAGAGGCGACGTTCAACGTGGAAAGGATCGTAGAGCCTTTGATTTTGGGAATCTCTTGGTCCAATTCAGTCATAGGCCATCGCGATAAGGGTATTTGCTGGTTTAATTTGCAATAGTCAATGGTGGGCCGCCATTTGCCATTGGGCTTTAGAACTGGCCATATCGGGGCAGAATACGTGCTGTTACAGGGGCGGATGACCCCCTTTTCCAACATGGAGTCTATGATTTCTTGCACTGGCTCATATGACGCTATTGGAATCTTGTACTGTCGCACAAATGTGGGTGGTGCATTTGGGCTTGTCGGGATGCGCACACTGTGGATGTTGGTCAGGCCACAGTCCAGGGAGTCCTTTGCGAAGGAGTCCTTGTACTTGTACAGAACCTCTTTGAGTCCTTGGCGATCTGCTTCCTTGTGGAGGGCATCCGCCTCACTCAGGATCTGCTGGATTTGTGCACCGAACCCGGTGTAGGGTTCCTCTGTTGTTAAGTCATTTGAGGGGCTCTGGGCCTTGACGGTCACCTGTGCA
>NW_015660268.1:408-554 GCF_001515625.1 Sinocyclocheilus rhinocerous | reverse complement strand
AAGTATATTTTTCATCTGTAAATGTTAGAAAGTCATGCAAACATACCATTTTGCTGTCAGGAGTGGGCGAGGCATGTGAGAGCAAAGAGCACTGCTGCACGCATGCGCACTAAACAGACTGAGCGCAATCGAATAGGAGCGCAATA
>NW_015660268.1:0-194 GCF_001515625.1 Sinocyclocheilus rhinocerous | reverse complement strand
AAGCTCAAATGAGTTAATGTGTGTTTCTTATAGCAGTTAAAATGTAGTCATTTTCTTTTATTATTTATTTTCATTTTTAATTCAGTGATTTTAAATTCTAATTTAGTTATTTTAATGCTTTGAAGAGCAATTTTAGATTGTAATATTCGGATGTTCTGCTATCTGTTCTGCAAACTATAAAAGGTGCAGCTGTA
>NW_015660267.1:0-1104 GCF_001515625.1 Sinocyclocheilus rhinocerous | reverse complement strand
ATGCGCAGTGTAGTCGAGCGCACTTTCGGCATTTCAAAGAGCTGATTAAGGAGTCTGTGTTGCTGTGGTGGAGCTGTGCACATCAGAACCAGCCTGCAGGATGGTGAATAGCATTGAGCACATTTTTGGGAATGTTTGCACCATTAACTACTTTGCTGAATTCTTCTAGTGCTAAAACAACACATTATGTGTAAATAAATGATGCTTTCAGCGGGCAGAATTTACTCTTGATGGTTTACCCCCACAGACAATAAAAACTGCCCCATTACCCTTTGCAGATTTTCCATCAGAATTGGCCTGTAAATTTAAATGTCGCTGATAAAAAAATAAATCCAAGTTGTGGCGCTCAAGAAAGGAATCAGTCAAAAACATTATATAATTCAGATTTTACTATTGCATGAGTCATTGAACAGAAATCAATTATTTATAAGTCAAACTAACTTTCTCTAACTACTTTACTTTAAACACTAAAATCTCTAAAAGTAGATTATTAAAAAAATTGTTCACCCATAAATGAAGATTCTAGACTCCAGTCGATTACATAACATCTTGTGGAGTGAAAAGCTGTGTGTTTGTAAGATACAAATCCATTCAAATTTAAACCATTGTTTATGGCCAAAATATGATCCTATAATCCCAAAAAAAAAAAAACGCTTCCTCCAGTGAAAAAGTCCATCCCCTGTTATTCTCTCACACCAAACCACCAACATATTGGTTTAGTTTTGGACTGTTTTCACTTGTAAACGGTGCTTGATCTGTGCATATTTCTCTCCTGATTCAGACGCAATATTATAGATAGAGGTTAAAAACGATGGATATATTTATTACAAACACACAGCTTTTCACATAACACATTAATTGATGGACTGGAGTGGTGTGGATCGTTGTGATGTTTTTATCAGCTGTTTGGACTCTCATTCTGACGGCACCCATTCACTGCAGAGGATCCATTGCTGAGCAAGTGATGCAATGCTACTTTTCTCCAAATCTGTTTTGATGAAGAAACAAATTCATATTCATGGATGGCCTGAGGATGAGTAACATTTCAGCAAATTTTCATTTTTGGGTGAACTACAGGTGCATCTCAATAAATTAGAATGTCGT
>NW_015660266.1:0-740 GCF_001515625.1 Sinocyclocheilus rhinocerous | reverse complement strand
GCTTTATGCTGGAAAGTATTTATCGTGAGTTGTTCAAATCGTGGTAATCTAACACGGTTTTAATGATAATTAAAAGATGAAACGGTGGGGAATTTTATCATGATTTATCGTCAAACCGGTAATCGTTACATCCAGTGTTGTGGGTAACGCATTACAAGTAACACGAGTTACGTAATCAGATTACTTTTTTCAAGTAACTAGTAAAGTAACGCATTACTTTTTAATTTACAAGAGAATATCGGAGTTACTTTTTCAAATAAGTAACGCAAGTAACTTTTTTTCCCATGTTGAGAGAAATCAGATGTTACTGTAGTTCTAAAATAAACATGAATATGCATAAATAAAAAAAAAACACAGATTCAGTACTCCTCAAAATTAATAAAAATAATGCAACTCAGAATATGACGCAAACCTGCAATAATTAAATGTTAAACAACACAAATATCATTTATGTATTTAATCCCATTCTATTAAGCAATGTCTTTGCTTCTGACCTTCGATGATCCAGTTCAACCGTACTAATAAGCACTAATTACTCTAGACGAACATTTGTGTGTCTTTTTTTATTGCTGAAGTGTGTTGAAATGTCTTCTTCTGTATTCTACTGTACGGACGTAGATTTACTTTCCCTTCAGCCTGAGGCTTATTCATTTCACTTTTGGTGTGAAAAGGCTTTTATATTTGCCAAAAATTAATTTTTTTATTTAAAAACAAACAAGCAAGCCCTGTCCAGATTTAAA
>NW_015660265.1:0-765 GCF_001515625.1 Sinocyclocheilus rhinocerous | reverse complement strand
AATCAAGCCTAGAAAAAACCCAGTCAACCACCCCTTTAAACTATAAATGGGTGGCTCACAAACAGACTATTTGGTTTAGTGACATTTAATAGCTGAGGGGGAATCAGGAACAGGCATTGGAGATTGATATTGAGCAGCTTTAGTGGTAATAAATTCCATTCAATAAAAATATGGATAGGATTGGTTACATAGGATGAACTGTTTGAAAACATGCAAGTACTGTTTATCTTTATTTCTTCCTCTCTGTCATGCCCCTGCAGATGTGAACCAAATGGATTTTGAATGCTGCTTCCAAAAGACTAAAATAATTGTTTTTACTCTTGATAATTAAGTTCCACAATTTTTTTTTTAAAGCTAGGGCTCTAGCTTAAAGTCCAAAATTTTACTAAATATGAATTTTTAGCTTCTTGTGAAAATGACTTCTGTCTAGGTAATCTGTGTCTCAGGTGCAGCACATTTCTTTGATGAAGTACTGAGAACTGTGTCATATAATGTGCTTTCAATGCAGAGATAAGGTGCCGTTTTAGCCTTAAAGGGATAGTTCACCCAAAAATGAAAATTTGATGTTTATCTGCTTAAGCCAGGATGTGGTTTTCAAAAAAACTTTTTACTTCAATTTCAGTGTAATAAGAAATAATTGAAGTCACATAAATCACTATTTACACAACTCACTTATATTACACTGCTCATTTGTATTACACTGCTCACTTATATCACATGACTCACTTATATTACATTACTCACTTATATTACATTACTCACTTA
>NW_015660264.1:629-1283 GCF_001515625.1 Sinocyclocheilus rhinocerous | reverse complement strand
GAACATAATCAGGACAGGAACAGGAAGGGAACCAAATAAGGGCATGGAAGGCACATGGGAAAACCAGGACATGGAATAAGTGGGGAGCAGAACACAAAACATGGAACAGAGTCTGACACCTGCCTGTTTTACTCTCATGTCTCCTTAATTTGTATGGAGCAACGTTATCAAGGATATCAGAACAAGCATTATTAAAAAAGATTAATCAATTCTTCTGGACCCATTAAGATAGATGGAGAATAAAAAGGACAAAATGCTGTATTACTACAAGCAATAACAACTGGAATGCCTTTAGATTCTTTGTCAGAGTTGGAATGTTTAAGGAAAATTGTAAAATATAGTTATTCTAAAGTGATATCAGACACCGTGAGATCATATGAAGGATCAAATTTATTATTATGTGTGGTGAATTCACCGACCCTGAGAAAATCATAAAAAGCACAAAGAAACACAGCCTCCTAAAGTGAATACACATAAGGATTGAAACACCCATTTTTTGGAACAGGAGCCCTCCGTGGGCTTAACTCAGGAACAGGAGCCCTCACTGGGCTAGACTTGGGGACAAGAGCCTTCACTAGAGCGAGCTCTGGGGCTGGAGCCGACACTGGAGCGAGCTCTGGGGCTGTGATCAGCGCTGTGAACAGTCATTTTTTC
>NW_015660264.1:0-474 GCF_001515625.1 Sinocyclocheilus rhinocerous | reverse complement strand
GGGCTGGTTCTGGCTCGGGGCCGGACGCTCTTTCTTCCAGCTTAGTCCCGTGGTGTCTGGGAGGTCCACGGGATGATGGTAGTTGGCCCCGTGCCAGAACAGAGAGTTGATAGTAGCGTCATCTAACGCCGTCGCCGCGGCGAGCCTGCAGAACTCCCAGGCATACTCAACTATGAGCTAGGGCAATGAAGCGTGCCGCTACTTCCATGCCACGGAGAGAAAAAAAAGGAAAACAAAGACTTTCAAAAAAAAAAACAGCAAACAAACACAGGGAAAGGGGCGCCGCTTACTGTTCTTCCGTCTGGTATTCTGTCACGTAACGGCTACTGAGGTGGAACGAGGAGACACAGGCGTAAACTCAAAACACAGTCTTTAATCTTCACTTCGGGGAAATACAGGACAGTCAGACACTCACGTAGCATATAGATGAACATTCAATACCAGACAAAGAAACTTAGAAATGGACTGACTATA
>NW_015660263.1:0-1319 GCF_001515625.1 Sinocyclocheilus rhinocerous | reverse complement strand
TTTCACAATAAAACAATTACAAACACATAAAACAAACAAAATGTTTCCCTACATTCAGCTGATTACAAATATGTGACAAAAAATAAAAAAACCAACAAGCATTTACTCACAGCAAGTACATGTTTCCTGTAGAATAGACCAAAAAATTTAAAGAGGGGAGTGTTTTCAGCATAATAACACTCTGCAACTCGTTCCATAATGAGGGAGCAAAAAAAGAGAAGGCAGTTTTGCCAAGCTCTGAATATACTCTTGGAACATTTAAAAGTAATTTAGCAGAAGATCTAGTGCTGTAATTACATGTATAAAAGGATAAAAGACTGCAGATATAAATTGGTAATTTACCTAACAGTGCCTTAGCGATAAACAACAGCATGTGCACTTTCCTTCTTTGAAACAAAGAGGACCATCCCACCAATTCATACAATATACAATGATGAGTGCGTGAAGAAGCACTCGTCACAAAACGTAAAGCAGCATGGTATACATAGTCCAACTTTTTAAGTGAAGATAAACTTGCATGCATATAAATCACATCACCATAATCTAACACTGAGAGAAAACAACTTTGTATAATTCTCTTTCTCGCTTCAAAAGGAAAACATTTCTTTAAGCGAAAAAGAAAACCCAATTTTAGTCTAAGCTAACCATGGTTCCCAGAGTAGGGAACGAGACACTGCGTCCTCTAGGGGTCGCTATGGGGAACGCCTCGTCGTGACCCGTGTCTGAAGCATACATTGAAAAAACACCAACTCGTTGGCTGGCGACAGCCATGACGTCACTACCGTAGATTCTCCTTGTAAAGTTGAAATAGGGTAATCTGTTTCAGTGCGACAACGAGTGAAAAGCATGTATTTTGTTTTCTTTGAGTTTAAAACCAATTTTAAGTTGGACAATGACAGTTGCAGTAACTGAAAAGATTCTTGCAAGAGCTCTATGGCTTGATTCACCGAATGTGCTACTGTGTAAATAATTGTGTCATCAGCATATAAATGAATTCTAGCTGAGGTTATCCCACGACCAAGGTCATTAATATAAATAGAAAATAAAACTGGTGCTAAAATAGAACCCTGTGGAACACCTTTTGTCATTTCACAACTACTGAGCCAAAGTCAGCACCTATTGAACTAATGAACCAGAGCACCACCCAATGGGCATACATAGTTTTGCAGTCTATAAATGTTTAAACAAAAGAAAGGGGTTAAACACATTAAACTAGACTTACACTTTTATTGAAAGTTAAAAATGACATATAAAGTTCCAAACAGTTCCAAACAATTTTTGAAAAATAGCTATTTTAGATTCAGTTGATTAACAATACA
>NW_015660262.1:0-848 GCF_001515625.1 Sinocyclocheilus rhinocerous | reverse complement strand
ACAGACCGAACATCCCTTGATATATCGGGTGACATCTCGGGCCATTTAGGGCCACCAGTAGCGGAGCGAGAGTGATATATCGGGTGACATCTCGGGCCATTTAGGGCCACCAGTAGCGGTTCTGGAGGAGCGAGAGGGTTCGGCGGCTGCCTGGGTGTCCCGATCCCGGAGAGGTGTGAACAGAGTCCAGAAGGGTTATACGCAGGGCGGATGGAACATAGTTCTTCCCCTCTGGACCTCCCGGCGGAGCGGGTTCGGTGAGAGTGGCGGCACGGATCTGGTCATTGAGTGCCCATTGAATAGGAGACATGAAGACGGAAGGTGGCAGGATGGGCTCTGGTTCTTCGGGGGTAGGATCTGGCTGGTGTTGGCGGGAAAGTGCGTACGCTCGAACATTCCTTGTCCCTGGACGGTACGTGACCACAAAGTGGAAGCGGGTAAAGAACAGAGCCCAGCGGGCCTGCCTCGGGTTAAGACGTTTGGCCTCTCGGAGGTATTGTAGGTTCTTGTGGTCTGTGATCACCTCAAAGGGATGCTTGGCACCCTCCAACCAATGCCGCCACTCTTCCAGAGCGAGCTTGATGGCCAGCAACTCCCGATTTCCCACGTCGTAGTTCTGCTCCGCCGGGGATAATTTCCGTGAGAAGTACGCACATGGATGGAGCACGGGGGGTTCACCTTGCCATTGCGACAGGACGGCGCCCACTCCCAGGGTTGCTGCGTCCACCTCGACCACGAAGCGGAGATTGGGGTCTGGGTGTGACAGGGCCGGAGCTGTACAGAAAGCGGCTTTGAGCTGACTGTGAAGGCCTGGTGTGCCTCCGGGGTCCAGGTCAGGAATTTGGCCT
>NW_015660261.1:854-957 GCF_001515625.1 Sinocyclocheilus rhinocerous | reverse complement strand
TCATAAACTTTTCTATATTCCTCTGATTATATAATGGTAAATATTTCAATAACATACAGTGATCAGAGTGATCAGCAATAATGATAAGCCGAATACTCACAAT
>NW_015660261.1:256-673 GCF_001515625.1 Sinocyclocheilus rhinocerous | reverse complement strand
CACAAATCCCTTCACTCGATTGGGATGTTCTCTTTTATTCTGGAGGGCAAGGGCAGTGACTGTAACATCGAGCGTATTTTGCAGTATAGGGTGCGTTCACACCTGTAGATCGATTGCTTTGTTCCGAAACAGGGAGTAAAATTATTACAATGTTGCTTTTTATTTTTGGTGCGGTTTGCTTTCACACGGCAAAGTTTCTAAACAGACCAAATTTGTTCATACAAGTCACGCGCGAGTAAACTGTTCTCTCATTGGTCAAAGTTCCACGGGTTATTTTCCGGGATTCCACTTAGCTGTCAAGACTGTCATCTGTCAGGATGGAACGACAACAGCTTCGCGGGCTTATTGTTGTTTTTTTTGTAGTTGTCGTTATAATAATTTATCATTTTGAGCAGGAGTCCAGGATTGATTGGGAAA
>NW_015660261.1:0-227 GCF_001515625.1 Sinocyclocheilus rhinocerous | reverse complement strand
TTTGAGCAGGAGTCCAGGATTCATCGGGAAAACATTTTTAAAAATGCACATACTAGGAAGAAGACGGCATTATAAAATGAAAATGTGCGCTTTGATTTTGAATGGCGAAGACGTGCTCACCCACAGACATTCACAGGTTCATTTTGCGGTATTATCAAAATAACAAAGCTAATGCTTTTCACGGAACTTACCTAATTACCCATTATACATTGTGATATAGCCTGGTT
>NW_015660260.1:336-575 GCF_001515625.1 Sinocyclocheilus rhinocerous | reverse complement strand
AACACTATTTCACTATAATATACAAAACGGAGTATTTAAGAATAATCATAATAATAAATATATCTGCAAGAAAAATAAAAAAAATGTACACTTCTTTACCCTGGAGAAAAACGTAAGGATTTGCAAATGTTTACCTCAAAGTTCGTACTTATTTTTGCAGTTTTTACTCAAATTAGGGTTTTGTGAGCAATAATGACTACTCAATTAATGTAATTTCTTTTTCATTCATTTTCGTCGCC
>NW_015660260.1:0-144 GCF_001515625.1 Sinocyclocheilus rhinocerous | reverse complement strand
AACATATGGTTTTATCTGTGCTCTTCAAGCCATCTCGGGTATTTTTATAAGAATAAAGTTTAAAATGCAATACTAATCGATATAGCCTTTATCGCTGTATATAGAATGATATAAATTGGCATGATTTCTGCCTCATTCTTTTTA
>NW_015660259.1:0-537 GCF_001515625.1 Sinocyclocheilus rhinocerous | reverse complement strand
AGAGCTCATAATTTGTTTAAAAAATATAACATATTACACATTCATGAATAAAATAGTATATATAAAATTATTTAATTTAAGTGTCATGTTTGTGATTTTAAGTTTTTTTGTTCATGTAAGCCTTTGACCTTTAAATCAAAACATACTCATGATTTTATGCCATCAATTACTGCTTTATTTAATCAGAAACACAGCCTAAATATTATTTGTGTATTTTGCTTTCATTTTATTAGAAGTAGGCCAACAGAGCCCCCTACGGAATTAAAACACCTTAACGAGCGGGCATTAGGACCCGGGGGAGGCTGCCGCTGCTGCCGCTGCACGTACTATTACTGTTTACTCTATCATACACCGAACGTGTCATTCTGTACGTGCATTTTCAGTTTAAATGCAGCGATCCAAAACAGTGAATCTAATCATCATTCAGGCAAAACTTTGCTTCAAGAATGAGCCACAATGCTGACCTAATCTAATCGCTAGCACACCCTGAGCTATTCCTCTTATTGGCAAGACATATCGGTATAATTTTTCATATCG
>NW_015660258.1:275-612 GCF_001515625.1 Sinocyclocheilus rhinocerous | reverse complement strand
TGAACACTGAGTCGTGTAGAAACACACAGACTGAATGAAGTATTATGGGATTTTTCCATGTTTTGCTGGTGTTTGTGCTCCAGAGCTCGTGTGATGCGTGAATGTCTCCCGGTGATGTAAGTCTTCATGCTGTCAGACGCTAAACAGCACATCAGCTGCCTCTAATAACAGCTGTGATCAATATTATGTATTATTTACATAGATTTAGTAACATATGTGTGATTATATGAAGAGTATTTTCATTTGCAAAAACCAATAACTCCATTTTTATTTTTTTTCAGAAATCAAATTTTTTTATTGCGCATTCCAATATCAATCAAACTGCAGTTGAGCTGTT
>NW_015660258.1:0-161 GCF_001515625.1 Sinocyclocheilus rhinocerous | reverse complement strand
GGAAGACAGGGCGGGACATATCAAGCAGCCCCGCCCCTTTTTAAAATAGCCAATAGCGTTCGTTTATATCACAGCTTGAGCTAGAGCCATTCAGAGCCGTTGAGCTCTGCATTTGGCAGGGTATGCCAGCCACAATCTCATCCATATTGCTATCAAATATA
>NW_015660257.1:853-940 GCF_001515625.1 Sinocyclocheilus rhinocerous | reverse complement strand
GCCCTGCACGGGCCTCAAATTTAGGCCCTAGCCCGGCCCTGGCCCTAGCCTGGCCCGTGTCCGACAGCTTATCAAAATTACCAGCCT
>NW_015660257.1:0-324 GCF_001515625.1 Sinocyclocheilus rhinocerous | reverse complement strand
ACTCTGAAGGAAAGTGGCCTGGAAGGGCCAAGTTCGCCCACCCCGGATTTAGCCTTCTCAAATCATCACGACTTGCCTAAAATAAAATCTATAGATATAAAACAGTTCAAGCATATAACAATGTTTAAACGTTAAACCTAGATAAATGTGCTCTATATCCAATAGTTTGTGCAGAGAGTGGAAGCTAAAGCGCGCTTTGCAGGACATGGAGGCGCCAGCGCGATCACTTGCATTTTTTTCAGTGGATACGTCGTCATTTGTGCTCATAAAGGTAAGAGTAATACATCATTCGTAGCTGTAAATGGTCTACTTTTATTTGTGTGC
>NW_015660256.1:1445-1623 GCF_001515625.1 Sinocyclocheilus rhinocerous | reverse complement strand
TATCTGGGGGGGATTAGATAAAAGATAGATCGAATTATTTATTCTATAATAAATAATTATAGAATTATTTATTAAAATTAAATTAAAATTATTTTGCAAGAATGCTTTCAATTGATCAAACGTGATGATAAAGACATTCATAATGTTACAAAAGATTTCTATTTCAGATGCTGATCTT
>NW_015660256.1:0-1296 GCF_001515625.1 Sinocyclocheilus rhinocerous | reverse complement strand
TCAGAATATTTGAATGATTTCTGAAGGATCATGTGACTGGAGTAATGATGCTAAAAATTCAGCTTTGAAATCACAGGAATAAATTACATTTTAAAATATATTCAAATAGAAAACAGTTATTTTAAATAGTAAAAATATTTCACAATATTACTGCTTTTGCTGTATTTTGGATCAAATAAATGCAGGCTTGGTGAGCAGAAGAGACTTATTTAAAAAGCATTAAAAATCTTACTGTTCAAAAACTTTTGACTGGTAGTGTACACATATATAGATATAGATATAGATAGATAGAAGTGGTGGTGGGCCGCCTGGACCAAAAAATGCCTGGGCCGATTTTTTGTCCCAGTCCAGCCCTGATTATTTATGGAATGAATCATGAGTGACCCCTGCTGGCATTATGTTGCGTTGTTCACCTTTAATTTTGAGGCCACACCCTTGCCACTGTCAAAGAAACTCTCATATGGGAGATGCTTTGATGTGTGCAGTACGTTTGTGTGAAATGCTACAGTTTCTGAAGAGCGAGGGAATATTACTGTTTATTACTTTTCTGTTTGTGGTATAGTACTCTATGTCCATCGGAATATGTTGTGTTAAAAAATAAACAACACAGCGGGACACCAGTTCCTATTCTCTGTTTTTATTTGATATCCATAAGACGAGGCACGTTACACCTAGGAACATCCTCTTGCTGTTTGCTGTCACTGTCAGGAACTATTTTTTAGTGCAGTGGTTCTCAATCCTGGTCCTGGGGACCCCCTCTCTGCACATTTTACATGTCTCCCTATCTATTGGTAGATATCTATCGGTACAATATGTATCACATGCCTAAACATGCGTCATCGTTTTCAAAAGCCTCCATTTTCATGGTCCACACTAAAACGCAAAAACTGGGTTTCAAATTTATCCACTTTGAAAAGTGTTTTCAAAAAGCTCTGTTTTCCTTGACGAAAACGCTGTCTCAGTATGGACGGAAGGCCAAAGCGGAGAGAAAAAGATGCTTTTTCAAACGAAAACGTATTAGTGTGGACAAGGCCTTAGTGTATCAAATAAGGGAGACATACAAAATGTGCAGTGCTGTTTTAGCGAAAAGATAGCATTTGAATTTACTATTTATGTTGTGTGGTAACGGTTTTATAAAAGAAATAAGGTACTCGAGTTGTGCTGTATTGTCAGAAAGTGTTGAAGTGAGTCCACTTTGCATCCTGCCTAACAACAACAACCTTCAGCCATGATTTATCCACAATACAGCACAGCCTCTCATACCTTATTGCTTACTTATGAGAGCGAAATCGACTG
>NW_015660255.1:0-512 GCF_001515625.1 Sinocyclocheilus rhinocerous | reverse complement strand
GGATAAGCAAAAGGATAAAAGCAGCTGTTTTAAAATTTCTATGGGTTTCTAAACTATCAAAGATTGCATATGAAACAATAATAGGGCATGTGAAAGAAGGGGGTTTGGGATTACAAGATCCAGAATTAAAGAAAAATAGCTTTAGAGTTAAAACAGTGAGGCGGTTTTTAAATGAGGAACATCAGTCAGAATGGAAAAAGATTAGGAAGTGAACTTCAGTCAGAATGGAAAAAGATTATGAAGTTGTTTTTAAACAAATGTGGAAATATGAATATTGGATCAGATATTTTATGGATGAAACTGAAGCAAAACTTGATGATTAGAATCCCAGAGTTTTATATAGAAGTCTTGGAAGCATGGGGAGAATTCAAAATAAATGTTTGTATAAAGCCCGAGAGGAGAGAAGAGATGCTAAATCAACCATTGTTTTTAAATGATAATGTTTTATATGAAGGGAAAGAATTGTGTTTTAAACAATGGATTAATGCTGGTTTTAAAAGAGTGAAAGATAT
>NW_015660254.1:397-507 GCF_001515625.1 Sinocyclocheilus rhinocerous | reverse complement strand
ATAGAGCTAATGTACATTACACATTACAACAAAGGCCTGCAGAGGCACCAAGGGCCTTTTTACACATTTTACACATTACTGTGCGATCTAATCCTTGTTTAATATTTACC
>NW_015660254.1:0-169 GCF_001515625.1 Sinocyclocheilus rhinocerous | reverse complement strand
GTAGATTTATAAATGATTTACCTTACAAATCTGATGAAATGGCGCATGTTGTGTTCCCAGATGAACTTTAATAAACCGGGGTTAGGGAGTGTGCCCGAAGCATGAATCCGTATGCAGAAAAGCACGGAAAACAAATAACGCGTTCTATGGAGCCACTAAAGGGACATGG
>NW_015660253.1:0-721 GCF_001515625.1 Sinocyclocheilus rhinocerous | reverse complement strand
ATATAAGAATATGAATATATAAATGTATAAACGTAAATATTTTCACAATATATGCATGCATGTGTGTGTATTTATATATACGTAATAAATATACACAGTACACACACATATATTATGTAAACAAAAACTTTTATTTTGGATGCGATTAATCGTTTGACAGCACTATACATTTTTTAAAATGTTTGAAATATAAAAGGTTACACTTTATTTTAAGTGTCATTGTTACAGTGTAATTATACATTGAAGTACTGAGTAATATTAATTAACTACATGTACTTACTATATGGTTAGGATTACTTGCATCTAATTATGCATAATTAATAGTAATTATAATAGTACATGTAACGTGTAACAAGGACACCTTAAAATAAAGTTTTACCGAATAAAAAAGTATATATTCAATTCAATTATTAAAAAATTTATACATGCGATGTATGCAATAGTTGTTTAAAATTTACATGATTTTTAAAAATGTGACTTGAAATGAATACAGATTATTTTAAAATTATATAAATTATACATTTATGCATTTTATAAATGAATTTAAAAATATTGTTTTGAAGTGTATGCAGAAATAACTTCAAATATAGTATATATGCATTTTATAAAGCAAAATATTATTTTGAAATGTATGCAAAAATAACTTCAAATATAGTATATATGCATTTTATATATTAAGCAAAATATTATTTTGAAATGTATGCAAAAATAACTTCAAATA
>NW_015660252.1:0-720 GCF_001515625.1 Sinocyclocheilus rhinocerous | reverse complement strand
AATAATAATGTACTTGTTCTAATAAATTTATATTGTAATGTACTCTATATGTACATATGTACATACTATATGTATATATTTAAAAAATCATTTACATTGCTGGTAGGTTATCATTGCACAAATTAACACTCTCTACAATTAAAAAAAAAATTAGAAGAGTTCTAAACTAACACGCTGTCTTCACTGTATCTAACGCACACACGCTCAAGGCTGATTTATACTAGACGCGTCCGCAAAGGTTACATTTCTTTTTTTTTTTTTACGCGTCTACAAGTTTTTTTTATTTTATTTTTATTTTTTTTATTGCATATGAACATATAAAACAGTAAGAGAAATACAACTTTGCATATAAATGCCATCAGTACACAAGATTACAAGTAAAATAAAATAAAAATTAGCCAGAGGAAGAAAGAAAACATAAAATAATAAATAAAACAACTAAAATAATGAAGACGGTACAGTTTACTTGTCTATTTCAAATTTGCAGATAATGTTAGAAGTCCTGAGAGCTTTTTTTGTTTTACATTTATATACCATATTACAGTATTGTTTAAATTCGTTGATAAAATTAAAAAAATTTGGTTTACCACCCGACCACTTCATTTTGTGTATATGAAACTTCCCCATTACAACCAGTAATTGAATAATATATGCTTTATCCTTTTCTATCCCATAATCAACATATATCATTATATCAGACCCACCCAGTTTAACAGCTGT
>NW_015660251.1:0-1347 GCF_001515625.1 Sinocyclocheilus rhinocerous | reverse complement strand
AGGTGACTTTTCAGGACATTACCCAATGTCCCCACTTTTCAAAACACTTATAAATCACACAGAACAGAGTGATTGAAAATCTGAAATAGCACAAAGTTTCCTGTGAGGGGTAGGTTTAGGGGTAGGGTTGGTGTAGGGCAATAGAATATACGGTCTGTAAAGTATAAAAACCATTACGCCTATGGGATGTCCCCACTTTTCACAAAAACAAACCTGTGTGTTTCGAAAATTAGGTACATGACGGTTCTGTTTGTGTGGGTGTGTGTGTGTGTGTCTATTTCAGTACTCTCTCATGGACCTGCTGTCTAAGATGGTGGTGGGAACGCCTCATTTCGTCCGCTGTATCAAACCCAATGATGAGCGGCTGGCTCTGCGCATCAATAAGGAGCGTGTGATGGTTCAGCTGCGATACACCGGCATCCTAGAGACCGTCAACATCCGCCGGCAGGGCTATTCTCACCGCATACTCATCGAGGAGTTTGTTAACAGGTAGAAAACAGCCACAGTGCAACATAACGCTGGCAGAATGAGTGTTGCGCTTGTCCCGCAGGGCCCGAGAAACAACGAAGATCACACAAAACACGAGCTGCTAATGAGAGCGGGAGGAGAGAGATTAGGAATGACTCAATGAACATGACATCCTGAGAGAAGACTGACGATTCACCGCAAGTCAGAGAGAATGTTGTTGAGTTGAATATTTGATGCACAAAAGCTGATTCCTGAAGTTGCAACATCTAGTTAAAATGGAAAATCTTTTCATTTTGGGGTTCATTAAGTTCATTTAATTAGTGGTTCTTGCTTGTTACTATTGCTCATGTAGGGTTAGAAAACCAAATAAACTCTTAAAGGGTTAGTTCACAATTAGTTTGGTCACACTTTAGCCTGGGGACCAATTCTTACTATTAACTATGACTTTTACCTCAATAAACTCTTAATTTGCTGCTTTTTAATAGTTAGTAAGGTAGTTGTTAAGTTTAGGTATGGGGTAGAGTTAAGGGATCTAGAATATGCTCACACAAAATAAAGCATTAATATGTGCTTTATAAGTACTAATAAACAGCCAATATGCTAGTAATATGCATGCTAATAAGCAACTAGTTAATAGTGAGAATTGGTCTCTAAAATAAAGTTTTACCATTCAATTAATGGTGTTTGTTGATTGCTATTGCTCATATTTATGGTTAAGAATCTAAACCCTCAAAGGGTTAGTTCACCCAAAAATGTCATTCCAAACCAATAAGAACCAATTAATCTTTGGAACACAAATGAAGATCATTTTAATATTCTCTGATTTGGTTCTCGTGTGTCATGAAAGCATGGTTTACCATATTTGATGAGCTATGTGTA
>NW_015660250.1:0-597 GCF_001515625.1 Sinocyclocheilus rhinocerous | reverse complement strand
AAAAAAAATGTGTGGCCCTTTCCTTGAACATTTAAGCCCACATAATATTGTGCGACTAATTATTATTTTTAACTTAAATTTGTTGCACTTTTGTTGGTTTGATTGTTTCTATCGTCCTCATTTGTAAGTGGCTTTGATAAAAGTGAGTCAGACTGCACTGTTTGACCTATATGTGTCCGATTAACTAAGAAGCACCGATTCGCTGAAATAATTCGCCCAGGAATCAGACTACACTGCTCAGTTTCAATAATTCGTCCAGGAATCAGACTACACTGGTGACTCAGTTTCACGCAGTAGATTCAGTAGCGCCCGAATGTGAGTCTCACAGTCAAACGTCACTGTTAACGGTCAAAAAGTGTGAGATAAGATTTAAGTAGTAAAACAATCAGTATTTGACAAGCGTTTACATTAGAATGTTAAGCCACAGTTAAAGGCAGTCGTGGCCTAATGGTTAGAGAGTTGGAATTGTAACCCAAAGGTTGTGGATTCGAGTCTCGGTACTGGCAGAGATTGTAGGTGGAGGAGTGAATGAACAGCGCTCTCTTCCACCCTCAATACCCAGGTGAAAAAGAAATATATTTAAATTGTGCTTTTTCA
>NW_015660249.1:0-798 GCF_001515625.1 Sinocyclocheilus rhinocerous | reverse complement strand
TTTAATATATGGATTATGTAATACAATTAGTATGCATACTTTAATCTAATTATAGGCTAGTCATGTTAAAATGAAATATAACTTTTTAGCACGATTATGCATACGTACAGAGTAAGCGTTTTTTGTGGTTTCAGTTGTTCCTATTTTTTTTCCATAGATTAAGAATAAATTTTAGTTTGAAATGTTTGTTGAATCGTGACTTGTTCTTAAAATTATTCATACTAGAGATAGAATGATTACCGGTATGATAAAATAAATTCTTCTACCATTTTATATTTTAATTTTAATCATTAAATCCGTATTCGATTACCGCGATTTGAACAACTGAGGATAAATAAATACTGTCCAGCATAAAGCAGAGTTTTAAGTAACAGTGGCACGTGCGCACAGCACGCAGAGTAGTTTCGTTTAACAGTCTCACGTGCGCACAGCACGCAGAGTAGTTTAGTTTTGTGTTGAAAACATGGTGGAAAACGGCGAGGTTTTAAAAGAGTGCTAAGGGAATTATACAAATGAATTCATTATATGAATGTAACTCTGAAGGTTCTGACCGTCTTCAGAAAAGATTCGATGGCATTTTGTTTTCATCTTCACTCCATGTAATTCCTAATAAAATAATGTTCTTTATCGCAACGCTTTGTCCACGGAGGTTACAGGGATATAGCTCTAATTCTGCTGTTCCATGAGCGCCACCTGCTGTCAGAGAGTGGATTTACAGAGAGTTACATTCACATTCAGCCTGTGTGCAGTTTTTGTCTGGCCAAAAAAACTGTCCGAATTTGTATGCCCTGTTGTAAA
>NW_015660248.1:0-2552 GCF_001515625.1 Sinocyclocheilus rhinocerous | reverse complement strand
AGTGAATCAGGTTTGACTATAAGTGGGCTACAGATAGCCGCTCTCGGACTACGAGCTAAATCGTGGCTATGCACAGGCTACGTACACATTTAAAAAAGTGAAACCAAACACCTTGTAATCACTGTCGACTTTGCTTACATTATGGAATATCATATATTTCGCAAGTTATTTTGCCAAAAAACGACATGAAACCAAATTCAAGGTTATTTGGGCTAGAAGTGGGTTACACATAGCCGGACTATATCGGGTCTATACTTAACCGAGACGTTGAAATTAAGGCTATTGCTTGCTGGGTAACAAGCAAAATCTTTTCATCTCGTGCTGAGCGGGTGCTGAACTAATTAAGCAAGTAACGACAAGACAAATCTCTGCTTTATGAGTTTCCTCAGGTTGAATTTAAAGAACTCGTAGAAAACGAGTGTTAGAACTTTGGGAACTTCCTCAGAACTCCGTTAAAATCCTCATCCTTTCAACCGTACGTGTGTGTATGTGTGTGTGTGTGTATGTTTTCATTAGTTTAGTTTAATGTAATCTAGAATAGCCAATAAACTGTTGTTTCATTATAAGAATTATTGTCTTGTGTCATGAATTTTCAAAGTTAAACCCTGCCCAGATCTTAGTTACCTAGCTCGTAGTTTATAAATTATCACAAGCATGTATTAACCTGTGATATTACAAATATTCAAATTGGTAAAATATACTGATGTTAACGTCTCGCTGGATGACCGTTGATAAAGTGTAAACTATCAATTTTGGAATCGGTTCAATCAGGTTGATTTTGAATCTTAAGATTCGATTCCCCCCCCTGAAAACCTGAGCTAAAATAAAAGAGTTAATTTGCCCTTCTTACAATTGTGTTGAAGTCATTTTTATTTGGTGCTGAAGAAATGTCAAATCTGGGTGCTCCGTAATCTTACATATTATTGGACAGATTTTATCTTATTTAATCTTACATATGATGGTTGATGTGCTCAGATTATTACTTAAACAATAGATAAAAATCCATACAGTTAATTTCCATGCCGCTTATACTATACTGGGTCACGAGTGTGCTGGAGGATTACTGACATACAGCGGGTTGATCATATCGGAGTAAAGAGGTTAGGGGAACGTTATAATAACGTTCTGGGAACGTTAGAATAACGCTATGGGAACCAAACACTAACATTCTGGGAACGTTAAGAAAACTTTCCTGGCTAACCAAAAACAAACCATAAAAAATAACGTTCTGGGAACCAAAAACTAACGTTCCGGGAACGTTCTGGGAACCAAAAATTGTTAGCTGGGACAAATAGCAATGAATGTGTGAAACAGTATCAAAACGCACCTCAGTATATGCGATGAAATGTGTGAGCTGTCTCGGTTAAAGGCAGCGATGTCTCGAGTACTCAGTATAACTCCAAGAAACTAAATGTTAACCCATACCTTGAGCTAACTATATCTCAACAGTCCAATAACGAATATACTCCGTTTTAAACAAAATGAACAAACTAAAATCAAATTTTTTCTCACATGTCGTCAGTTTTTCACTCACGACAAACTTCTTACGACTCTCTTCACGTCTCGGACGGACGTCGTCATTACCCAATAGCATTACATTCACCTATTGGGGAGGCGGGTTTACGCTATTAACCATCTGTACATCCTTGATTGTACACACCACTTGTGCTTGTTCACTTGTTCACATGTGCATTTCTAACAAACTTTTATGCTACCTTATGTAATGATACATACTTAAGTAGAAACGTTCCAGTATAGAAAGCTTTTAAAACATCATCCCCGAATTAGAAATTAATGGACAAGGCACAAACAAATGATAAACAAACAATAGAATAAAATAAATGTTTTAACCCTATTACTCATAGGATTTTTATATAGGGTTACATATATAAAATACCATTTTCAACCAAAGGAGCACAACTACAGTGCAATGATCTATAATAATCCACTTCATGTGTAGTCATATGTGTTGTGTTTTTCTACTGTCACTGTCATTAATCTAGTTAGCATTATTATTTCTGAAGCACTGTCTATCAAAGTCTGTACTACATGTTAATTGCACCCCAACAAAATAATAGGTAATTTCTGCATTAGCCAGTATTTTTGCACTTCTTCTATGTTAACTACTAACTATGTATAGAAAAATTCCTGTATATACTGGAACATTTTATTAGCTTTGTTCAGAACTATTGGACTATATGCACTTAAAGGGATAGTTCACCCAAAAATTAAAATTATGTCATTAATTACTCACCCTCATGTTGTTCCAAACCTGTAAGTTCTTCGTTCATCTTCTGAACACAAATTAAGATATTTTTGATGAATTCCGAGAGCTCTCTGACCCTCCCATAGACAGCAAGGATCCTTACACGATCAAGGCTCAGAAACATAGTACTGTAAGGACATCGTGTCAAATAATCCAGGTGACATCAGTGGTTCAACCTTAATTTTATGAAGCTACGTGGATAATTTTTGTGCGCAAAGAAAATAAAAATAACGACTTTATCCAACAATTTGTCTCCTCCGCGTCACCCTGGCGCCATTTTGGAGAG
>NW_015660247.1:861-1294 GCF_001515625.1 Sinocyclocheilus rhinocerous | reverse complement strand
GTTTGGGTATGAGAGCGATGTAATCTCCACACAACACAACAGACAGCCAAGTGTGTTTGTGTGTGTGTGTGTCTGATGTGACGTCCTCTGTAGGTGAAGCCTATTTTGAGGAATATTACGATTTTTTAAAGTTTAGGGTCGGCAAGATTTTTTTTGAAAGAAGTCTCTTCTGCTCACCAAGGCTGCAGTAAAACAGTAAAATTGTGAAATGTTTTTACAATTCAAAATATCCGTTTTCGATTTGAATATATTTTAAAATATAATTTATTCCTGCGATGCGAAGCTGAATTTTCAGCATCATTACTCCAGTCTTTAGTGGCACATGATCCTTCAGAAATCATTCTAATATGCTGATTTATATGATTTGCTGCTTAGGAAACACTTCTCATTATTATCAATGTTGAAAACAGTTTTGCTGCTTCATATTTTTGTG
>NW_015660247.1:0-747 GCF_001515625.1 Sinocyclocheilus rhinocerous | reverse complement strand
AAAAAAGAAGTCCAAAGGTACACAATTTATTTGGAACAGAAACCTTTTGTAACATTGACTGTCATTTTTGATCGATTTTAAGCATCCTTGCTGAACAAAAGTATTAAAAAAAAAATCTTACTGACCCTATACTTCTGAATGGCAGTGTACATTGTGACATTACTTTCATGACAATAAAACACAGTTTGCCTAAAATTCAAGAAATATTACTCAAATTGCAAAATATGTACATGCAAGTAAATTACATACTTTACAGTAAAGATAATCTGAAAAACATCATTTGAGATTCAAATAAAGGGGTTAAAATGTCTGATGCATAACAGTAAAAAGAATTTTAAGGGGAAAAAATACATATATTTTAATACAAAAAAAAAATCCTAAAATTGTCTCAATTTTCTTAATGCAAAACTTTATTTTGGTTTTAAATGTGACCTGCACATGTTTTCGTGACTTTCTGGAGCCGGTATAAAGCATTCCACTTTGAAGCATTAGGCTCGCTTGCTCTCTTGAAGAATTCATAAACGTGTACGGTTGAATTTGCTTATGAACGCGGTGTTTGTGTGGGAGAACATGACTCTGTGTTAAAGTGAGCATGAGAGAATGTGAACTCCAGGGAGACGGCGCTTGCGTCAAGCATAACAGCTCTCCTCCTTCCTTTATCAGCACCTCCTGCTCTCACATGCCTCCTCAAATTCCTTTCAGCCCTTCAGAAAAACCCCCATCATGCTCTATAACATCACACACTGG
>NW_015660246.1:692-956 GCF_001515625.1 Sinocyclocheilus rhinocerous | reverse complement strand
TCCACAAGACAAAAAAAATAGCTGAAATTATTAAAATAACCCCTTTAAACGTTTGGGAACCCTTGGTTCTTAATACTGTTTGTGGTTACCAAGATGATCCACAACTGCTTTTTGTTTTGTGATGGTTGTCCCTTGTTTGTTCTGAACAGTTCAACTGCCTGCTGTTCTTCAGAAAAATCCTCCAGCAGATTCTTCAGTTTTCCAGTATCTTTTGCATATTTGAACCCTTTCCAGCAGTGACTGTATGATTTTGAGATCCATCTT
>NW_015660246.1:0-200 GCF_001515625.1 Sinocyclocheilus rhinocerous | reverse complement strand
CTCAAAATCATACAGTCACTGCTGGAAAGGGTTCAAATATGCAAAAGATGCTGGAAAACTGAAGAATCTGCAGAACCTGGAGGATTTCTCTGAAGAACAGTGCTCAGTTTAACTGTTCAGAACAAATAAGGTACTCATGAACAACCATCACAACATTGTTTTGTCTTGTGGACTATATGTAAACATCTTTTATGTAAAAT
>NW_015660245.1:711-917 GCF_001515625.1 Sinocyclocheilus rhinocerous | reverse complement strand
ATCACAGAAATAAATTACAGTTTAAATTATATTAAAATAGAAAACCATTACTTTAAATTGTAAAAATATTTATATATTATAATCAGGGTTTGAAATTAACACCAACCCGCCCGCCAAATGCGGGTACAAATCAGCTGTGGCGGGGAACGTTTTCAAAACACTAGCCAATTTGGCAGGTTACTTTTCTTCACTCAGTAAATTCTTGG
>NW_015660245.1:327-630 GCF_001515625.1 Sinocyclocheilus rhinocerous | reverse complement strand
ATCTGCGCAGGTTTAGCGCAAATACTGAACTCGTGAGACATCATGACATTATCAAGTATATTGCAAAAGCTAAACAAAACACACCTACAGAGGTGTGCATACGCGACGTGATTAAGTCTGGTTAGACCAACACTGGCTTTAGTGCGCGTGTGCATTTAGAGTGCGTTCTTTCACTGCATGATTCAGTCTATTAATATGCATTAAGAATGATCACATACTTCAAGATAAGGAGGCAGAAAATGTATATATTTATATCAGTTCATATAGTTAATCAATATCACACGAAGAGTGCCGTTTTTTCTT
>NW_015660245.1:0-155 GCF_001515625.1 Sinocyclocheilus rhinocerous | reverse complement strand
CCAACAAAAATAATTCCAAACAAAGCCACAGCACTGTTTTGCGTCTCTGAGCAACATGATGGTGTTTTGTTTCTGAATGAATCAACTGTGTAAATGATTCGGTTCAGTCACAATGACTGACTTAACAGTGACTTGCTGCCACCTACTGGCGGTTT
>NW_015660244.1:0-692 GCF_001515625.1 Sinocyclocheilus rhinocerous | reverse complement strand
ATTTAGATACAGAAGAACTTTGCCTGTTGAATATTAAAAACAACTAAACAAACAAAAAATCTGGATCTCCATGTCTGTGGCGGCTCGTCGGGGGAGGAAGGGGAGGCACAGCTTCCCCAAAATTTTGAGGTGAAAATGGGAGGAGGACGATTTAATGTTAATAAAATTCACAATTCATTTCAGTTAATGTCTCAGAATGTGTATTTTTTGTTTGTAATTTCACAGCTGTAATACCATAACATGTTACTGAAGTTGGAAAGCGCCGCTTTTCTATCGCGAATGTGCAGAATCTGCTGATGTAATTACAACCGCTAAATGATAGAGAAGGGTAGGGGGAGGCCGGGGCAGAGCTGAGCTCTCGTGCCTCCGTTGTTAAAAAAAAAATTAGCCAATCAGCATCGAGTGTTCAGTTTCAGCGCTGAGGAGTGTTGAGAAAAGAAACCTGGCAGGGGAGGCTAGCCTCCCTTCTGGTATATCAACCAATCATCATAGAGACGTAAATTACGTGCTATTAGTTTGAACGTTTCCCGCTGCGCTGATAATGAAGTACTTATGAGTAGCGATATTGAATATTTGATCGCCAACAAATTTACCAAGCTGTCATTCAAACAGTATATATACAAACTAAAAATAAAGGGAGAGCACGACTAAGCTGGATATAGGCTAACATTACAGCAGTCGGCTCTTTTAAC
>NW_015660243.1:0-540 GCF_001515625.1 Sinocyclocheilus rhinocerous | reverse complement strand
GGGAGCACCAGCTCATTTTCATTTAAAGGGGACAAACACAAAAAAACAGTGCGTTTTGGCTCATGCTCTAAAAGTGGCAATTTCAACAAGCTATAAAAAATATCTGTGGGGTATTTTGAGATAAAACTTTACATACACACTCTGGGGACATCAGAGAACAATTTAAAATATTCAATGCATTCATTCTATGGCACCTTTAAGCAAAAATATCACGGTTTCATGGTATCACGGCATTGTCATAACCTTAAGCAAAAATATCACGGTTTCATGGTATCACGGCATTGTCGTCGTTAAAGCTCTAAAATGTGTGGGTAAAAAAACTTTTTTCCGTTGAACACTATATTTTGTTTTGAGCAACATACAGAATATTAGGAAGGAACAGTAGAATTTTTTTATTTTTTCTTTGATTTGTTTCCTAAAAAGAAGAAAAATAAAGACTGACATCTTTATTTAACCTAAATCTGTAATTAGAGTTATTTAATTTTAGTTATATAATTCATATAATTTAGTTATATAATTTCATATACATAATTTGATTTA
>NW_015660242.1:0-1219 GCF_001515625.1 Sinocyclocheilus rhinocerous | reverse complement strand
TATATAATAAAAAAGGGGGTAAATAAATAAATAACTAAATAATAAAATAAAACTAAATTCTCCTGATTAATCCCATTTCTTTAATGTATTTTATAATAGCACCATATATTTTACATTGTTCTGCATGCTCTTTCAAAAGGCTTGACAAATTAAATGATTCAACACCCATGTTTCTTACTTCCTTAATGAGTTTTAACCTTTCTTTTTCATAATTTTTTACATTTTATTAAAACATGCTCTATTGTTTCTGCCTGATTACAAAAAATACATTGACCTGTTTCATGTTTTCCTATATTAAACAGAGATTGATTTAATCTAGTATGCCCTATTCTGATGCGAGAAATAATTGTCTCTTCTTTCCTATTCCTAAAAACACTTCTTCCATTTCCTACTTGCTGCTGAATATTATACATATGTCTGCCCTTGCTATCACAGTTCCACACTTCTTGCCATTTATTGTTTATAAATTCTTTAATTTTCCCTTTAACCTAATTTTTGCTAAGAGACACTTGAATATCTATTTCTGTGTGTTTAAGAGCTGACTGTGTGTCAGTCAGTCCGTGTGGATATTGTACTTTGCACACACAGATTCTAGCCTACGTCTTGGAATATATAACTCAAATAAGCATTTTCACTGGATATTGTCATCTGAACAAGTAAGTAACAAGTCTGCCACGTTTGTTCTGACCAACTGAGGAAAAAAGCATTACACTAAATCACGCTACCAATGGTGATTAAATCTAAATTAGCTCATATCATATCAAACCGTGCAAATTATTATTATTGTTATACTTTATTCTCAAATGTGTTAATGTTAACAACATCAGCATTGCGTGACAATGAGTATAGTGTGTATAAGCGAGTAGATTTCAATTTCTGTACAGTCTAATCTCTCTAATTGTCATACCACTCGAATTTCATTTTAAGGAATTCTTTTAACCCAAAAAAAGCAAATTATGCTCCCTTCGAACTAGCTGTCTTTATAATACAAATCTTGTGTAATCCCAGGCTATCTGTAATCAGAAGCACATTTATAACTGGAATATAATTTAATTTCATTCACATGTGTTTCATAAACACATAATCCTTTCTGGATTACAATCCGCCATCAAAATGATACATTTAATTATTCCAGCTGCTGTGAGAAAAAGATCCTCACATACGATAGCCTAGTAACCGGTGTCCTGACATTTTATCCTACCCGTCAGATTGTCCTACC
>NW_015660241.1:0-528 GCF_001515625.1 Sinocyclocheilus rhinocerous | reverse complement strand
TCAAAATATCAGGTCGGGTCGGGAAATGTTGAGAGACTCGAGTTCTGATGCTTTGATAGCACCCATTGATCGGCACATCACAGTCAGGCAGAGAGCCGCAGAAGTGAAGCCCTCCCTCCCTTTCCAGTTGTGTTTGTCTTGCTGTGGAAGTGAGTGGTGATGAACAAAGACTAAGCTACCTGTGCCTCGAATTACAGCTAATTTTGCAAAAGGCAAATATCCTAAAGGCAAAAGGCAAATATAGTTCATTTCTCTTGCTAACATTCATGACTCATGAGAGAGCTACCATGTTAGTTAGCTAAAGTTTAGCTAAGGCAATAGGAAGTCTACTAGGTTAGACCAGTGCGCGTTCTTTCACTGCATGATTCAGTTTATTAAAATGCATTTAGAATGATCACAAAATTCAAGATATGGGGGCAGAAATGTATATATTTATATCATTTCATATAGTTAATCAGTAGGCTATCACGCAAAGACTGACGGGTTTTTTTCCACCAAAAAGCAGCATGATTACAAATGTGATATTGA
>NW_015660240.1:0-1107 GCF_001515625.1 Sinocyclocheilus rhinocerous | reverse complement strand
AGTTTTATTAATATTTAAAAAATATATAATAAATAATTATATAATAAATAAATAAAAATAATGTTTGTATTTTTATATTTTCCATTTTAATTTTAGTTACATTTTTAGTTTTGTTGTGTTTTTGTCAAGTTTTTTTTTTTATATATATATGTCTATATAGTTTTTTATTAATTTCAGTTTTAGTATATCAAGTTAAACAATTAAAATGAGAATTTTTTTTCCTTGACAACTAGCGGAAATAAAAATATTTTTATATTGAATTTTATTTCAATTTACTTTTATTTTGAGTAACATTATTTTAATTTTAGTTTCAGTTTTAGTTAACTATAGTAACCCTGGGTCAATTTTGAGAATTGGTCTATTTTGCTTCCATAACGTCCTCTTTCAGACCAGTGGAAGAAAAACCGAAAATACTGACACTTTTTGTAATCGTTTATTTTATTGCACTTTATCTATTTGCGTCTGTAGATTTCAATTGCAGTACATATCTTAAAAGGCGATTTCTTCAAAATGAGTTTTTTTTCTCTCAAATTCAGTGGCGCTTAAATGCACAAAATTGTTCAGTTTTATTCCCAACTATATTCTGAAGGTTTTTACTGTGGTGTTTTTTTTTTTTCAAACATCACTCACCTGTTTTTTTACGTGACATTTTTTCGTCCTAAAAACATGGTAAAAAAAAAGAAAATCAATGTTGTTGTCTTTCAATGTGTTATTACTAGGGCTGTCCTCGACTAAGAATTTTTCTGGTCGACTAGTAGTCGTTCATTTTAAGCATTAGTCGACTAATCACATGTTTATTAATAAACCATTTAAATCATTATAATGAGCCTTTAATTGCCTACGTAGCCTAATAAGCGCTCAAGCACACACATAAAGCTTGCCACAGCGCACCGGCAGAAGCTATGGTTATGAACGTGTCAGTGAAAAACAGTAAGGAGGCTGCATTAACATTTTAATAATTTTATAAACTAGTGCTTTCTTTGTTTTCGGTTTAAGAGATGAAGTCGTCTCCGCAGTAGTGATGTGCCTGTGTGTTTCACACGGATGACATAATCTGAGAATATTTGAATTGGTTTATTTGAAAGTAGACATTTCACTCTCTATAGA
>NW_015660239.1:0-279 GCF_001515625.1 Sinocyclocheilus rhinocerous | reverse complement strand
AAGACAATTGCCATATAGCTTAATGTGATGATTAAAATGAAAAAGTTTGTGAAAACCTGTATCTGAACTGTAAATCATGCTTTTTACAGTCATTTTAAAACAATGCCCCACCCCACTCATATGGCATTAATTTTATCTTTGCAGGTAAAAACAGTCTTAAAAAGTCTTAAATTTGAGCTTAAAAATCCTGCAGAAACCCTGTGTGCTATAACATAAACACAATGACTAGGGCTGGGTATCTGTTACGTATCCGGTCCATGAACTTCCGTCTGCTAGCCA
>NW_015660238.1:0-551 GCF_001515625.1 Sinocyclocheilus rhinocerous | reverse complement strand
AAGAAGTGGGTATGAAGGTGGACAATCAGATTTGGCCCACACTCCGCAGCAGTGAACATTCACTCAGATTTGCAGGTGAAGGAGAGCAGTGAACGTTCACTCAGATTTACAGGTGAAGGAATTCTCTCCAGTGTGAACTCTCATGTGAGTTTTTAGGCTATATTTATGACAAAAACTCTTTCCACATAGCTGACATATAAAACAGTTCTCTCCTGAGTGAATTCTCATGTGGTAATTTAGGCCTACTTTGTGTGCGAAACTTTTTCCACACTGAACACATATGAACTGTTTCTCTCCGGTGTGAATGGTCATGTGGCATCTACGGGTTAGTTCCGTCACAAAGTTCTTTCCACACTGATCACATGTGAACAGCTTCTCTCCCGTGTGACTTCTCATGTGGTAATTAAAGGTGTTTTTGTGAGTAAAACTCTTTCTGCACTGAGTGCAAGTGTAAGGCTTCTCTCCAGAGTGAATTCTCATGTGGACTTCGAGGACTCCTTTTCCAATGAAACTCTTTCCACACTGTTTACAGATAAAATGTCTCTCTCCAG
>NW_015660237.1:0-1587 GCF_001515625.1 Sinocyclocheilus rhinocerous | reverse complement strand
GCACAAATTCTGAGTATGGGACACCATATGGGCCACACGTCACTTCACTTTCACTTTACAGAAACACACACACGCTAACATTGTTAGCGCTACTCTGACGATTTTGTCAGTAAAATTGCTTAGCAGCTTAAAAGCTACATGATGCATTTCTCACAAGCGAGGTAACAACGGCGCTGTTCTTGAAGAAAATGAACAAAGTTTCATTGTTAATAGAGATGCTGCTGCCGAACACTGATGAGAGACACAGAGACTCAGAGAGGTAAATCACGTGCTTAATCTCTCTCTCTCTCTCTCTCTCTCTCTCTGTCTGTCTAATAAATTCATTATTAACTGCATTAGACTGCTATCAACGGCTCAAGCCTCCATTACTAGGTCGAAAATGACGTTTTAGAATTAGCGATGGAGGCATTGGATGAGATGTGGAAGAAATTAATCCTATTCACTATAGCGTTCTAAGTACAAAAACTGGACGAATACCTTGACATCAGTGTTAATTTCGTCGTCGACGGCGAAAAATATTCGTTAATGAAAATTTTTTCTGTGACTAAGACGAGACGTTGACGAGCTAAAACTGATATCTGATGATAAAAAATATGACGAAATTTATGCCGCGTCTTCGTTAACAAGAATAGATGGGACTATAATGTTATTTGAGGACTACCGGACATTCAAAATACAGTGCTCAAATACACACACAGCAGTGTGTCTATCCAAATGTCTATCGTGTAGAGTATCTCATGTAAATATAGTCGGTTATGAATTGAACGTAAACAGGTGGGTGAAAACTGAACGTGTCTGTATTACATGCATGCCTTCCGTCTTAAAGGGATAGCATTCCTAATTAAATACCTATCCGTGTCCAGCATCAGAAAATCCAGAACGCTGCTGCCAGAATTCTGACTAGAACCAGAAAATCTGAGCATATTACACCAGTCCTCAGGTCCTTACACTGGCTTGCAGTTACATTTAGGATTGATTTTAAAGTACTTTTACTCGTTTATAAATCACTCGTTTATAAATCACTCAATGGCCTAGGACCTAAATACATAGCAGATATGTTCACTGAATATAAACCTAACAGAGCACTCAGATCATTAGGATCGAGTCAGTTAGAAATACAATTCACTCAAAACAAGGGGAGTCCGCTTTTAGTTATTATGCCGGCCCCAGCTGTAACCAGCTTCCAGAAGAGATCAGGGGCCATTTGTATAAAGCCGCTCAAAGTAAAAGTTTAATCTTAAGTGTGTCAAAATTCTAAGAATGACGTAATTTTACTCTTATTCCTAGACTTAAGAATAAGAGTGATTCATAAAGGTTCCTAAGTGTTAAAAGAGGTCTCAGCTCCTAAATTATTTAAGAGAGCTGGAGAGGTCTCCTAACCTAGTTAGGAGTAATAAGATGGCAGCAAAGAGGAGACGACAAACACTTTCCAGCGAAAATATATTGGACTTATATGATAATATGGAGTTGATAAAACGATACAAACTTAATTGTAAAGATCAAAAAGTTTTTTTTTTTTTGCAACTGATAAAGTAAAAAATGTTATAACCTCTTCCACTCAACAAGTCAATGCTCTAACAGCAGAAA
>NW_015660236.1:323-545 GCF_001515625.1 Sinocyclocheilus rhinocerous | reverse complement strand
GTGTGGCTGTACATACACATATATAGTTGTTTTTTTGGTGTTTGGTTTAGTACCAATGTACTTTAGTACTTTATGTTAGAATCATTATTATACTCATACCGTTTTTTCTTTTAATATTTTGAATTGTTTTTAGCTTTATTTTATTTATTTTTTTTCATTTAAATGTTTAGTTTTGAAATGTTGTTGTATGCATTTGTCATTTTTATTTAATTTCTTTTATTT
>NW_015660236.1:0-307 GCF_001515625.1 Sinocyclocheilus rhinocerous | reverse complement strand
TTTTATTTAATTTCTTTTATTTTCTTAAATGTGTGTATATATATATAGTATTTATAGAGTTTTAGCTTTTAGTTTTAATTACTTTTTTCTTATTTGTAAGTCGCTTTGGATAAAAGCGTCTGCTAAATGACTAAAAGTAAAGTAAAGTAAAAGTATTCTGCCCTAGTATTAACATATAAGAATAGATCTGGTCTAGAAATATAGGAAAGAATACAATGTAAATTCTTCCAAATATAAATTACAGTAAGAATGAAGAATGAAAAATGAAAAATTAAAGCATAAACACAGACATTTGATGACACCCATC
>NW_015660235.1:719-1021 GCF_001515625.1 Sinocyclocheilus rhinocerous | reverse complement strand
AATAAATCAAATTTTTTGTCATATAGGACCCTATACTCTCTCTCCTGTGTTTGCCTGTGTTCCCTGTCTGGTATTGAATGTCTTCAGGTCTATGAATAGTCCTCCATGCTACGTGTGTTCCGGTCTGCCCTGTGTTACCGGTGTTGTTAAAGACTGCTATTGAGAATTCTCCTGCGTCTCCGCGTTCTCGTTGCCCCTCGCTCTAGCACAGTAGCAGTTCGTGACAATTATCAGTCTTATTGATTAGACATTTTATCAGCAAATATATGGCCTCGCCAGGGTCGGCGCCAGAGCCGGGGGGG
>NW_015660235.1:0-136 GCF_001515625.1 Sinocyclocheilus rhinocerous | reverse complement strand
AACAGATTAATCGCATATTTTCGTTTGCTGCATGCTTTTAAAAACACAATACATTTTTTTTTTTTTTTGAGGAAAATAAAAAAAGATACGTATCGTATAAGTTGCATTTTCAGAAATAATAACGGCAGGCCTAATA
>NW_015660234.1:436-613 GCF_001515625.1 Sinocyclocheilus rhinocerous | reverse complement strand
ATTTTACCTTTAAATACGGGACGATTCCGTATTTTAAGGGACAGGTGGCAACCCTAAATTCACCACTCACCTCCACACCAAGACAAACACAGTGGAAAAAGAGGGCGGGCTTCACTTCTGTGGCTCTAGGGGCTACATTTACATGCAACCAAATAATCCATTTGTAATCGGATTGAC
>NW_015660234.1:0-317 GCF_001515625.1 Sinocyclocheilus rhinocerous | reverse complement strand
AAATTTCAATCGGATTGAAGGGGGTGGTTTATTCCTTTTGAGAGTGCATGTAAACACTCGATCGGATTGAACCCCGAAACTGAAAGAACTGCGCAATGGGCAATGACGCAGGAATAGCGTAATGACGTGCAGAACCAGCGGTTCTTCCTTTTGAATAAAGTGTTGTATAAATGCGTGTCCTGTCATTATAAAACTCTCCTTTCACTCGGCAACTGTGAAGTGGAGCAGGACAACCTCCCACCAGTCCTTCTCATCCACAGGCAACCCGTTTTGGGCAGTGTTGCCAAACCCCTCCCTCAGAAAATCTCTAGAACCAC
>NW_015660233.1:302-629 GCF_001515625.1 Sinocyclocheilus rhinocerous | reverse complement strand
ATATATATATGTGTATGTATATATATATATATATATATATATATACTGTATATACAGTTATGCTCAAAATTATTAATACCCTTGGTAAATATGATCAAAGAAGGATCATATTTTGCCTGGATAATGCCTGAAGAGTTTAGAGAACATCTGACAGGCGATCAGAGACCATTCCTTCATACAGAATCTCTCCAGACCCTTCAGATTCCCAGCTGCATGTTGATGCTTCCCCTCTTCAGTTCACCACACTCATTTTCTATAGGGCTCAGCTCAGGGAACTGGGTTGGCCAGGGCAGAAGCTTGGTTTTGTGCTCAGTGACCCATTTTTGT
>NW_015660233.1:0-211 GCF_001515625.1 Sinocyclocheilus rhinocerous | reverse complement strand
AACCATGGCCCATTATAAGATTTCTAGCATGGACAGTCAGTTTTACATTTTTTATCCATTGGTATTTTATAGAATCCATTATGCCATCTATCTGAACAAGATATCCAGGATCTCCAGCAGAAAAATAGGCCCACAACATTAAAGATTAAGCAGTATATTTCATTGCACACATGGGGTACTTTTTTATCCCTGTGTGCACCAAACCCATCTT
>NW_015660232.1:1131-1249 GCF_001515625.1 Sinocyclocheilus rhinocerous | reverse complement strand
CGCGAATCGAACCTTTTCAGTTCGGTTCAATGAACCGGTTCATCGTGTACTTAAGTCATCTCGCAGTGATGTCAGTATGCATTTCTTTTCTAACAACTCAGGGGTCATTTTATATCAG
>NW_015660232.1:0-636 GCF_001515625.1 Sinocyclocheilus rhinocerous | reverse complement strand
ACTGTTTGTTAACACGGAATTAATTGAAGTAATACTATGTGCTCATTTAACTGCTTTATTTACAGTATGCTGAAAAACTGTAAACAAGAACATTAAAACATTTCAAACTTGTTAAACAACCACGTACATTCCTCTTATGAAAACGCTTTATAAAACATTTATCAAATAGCCTACTATAAAACTCATATCCGTTAAGCGCCGTTTGCAAGTTCACAACATGTAAATTATCAACAAGTTCGCAATCTGTTCTCATGTACGCCCACATGTTCTTACAAACAGAAACATATTTATAACGAACTTGAAAATGTGTTCAAAACATATAAAAATCCGTCACACATCGTGCACTGATCTAATGCATTCTGCACACCTTAAAACAATTAATTCAATCAAAAACCTGACCAAAACCAGACAGACAAAAGCTCAATGATAGTTGACATGGATCGAGAGGAAGGACAAAATAATCATTCTTTGCCACAGTAACATACTGGGGTCCGGGAAATGTGATATCCTTACTGTAGATTTTCTTAATATTCTTTATTCTAGTTAGGTATTATTTTCCTCTTATTCATAAACCTACAAGAGTTAAAGAAGATTCAACAACTTTAACTGATAACATTTTAAAGGCTAACTGAAGAA
>NW_015660231.1:0-1719 GCF_001515625.1 Sinocyclocheilus rhinocerous | reverse complement strand
TATATAGCATTCTGACAGCAAAACAGCTGCTCGTTACTACAAATATTTTAATAAATAAAAAAACGTAGACTCCATTAACCCCCTAAAAGCTGATTTTACACGTTTTTTTAGTTTTTTTGATAAAGAAATTATCCATTATTTTCCATTCTGTAAAAGAAAGGTTACTCAAACTATATTGAACATAAATGTGCAAGTGCCAGAAAACAGCTACCATGTTAATAAAAGGTGTTAGTTGCAATAAATAAACCTTTTTTATACACAGGAAAGGAAAATGTCTGTGCTACATCTACACAGATGGACTGAAAGCCGTTTTCTTCATCGTTGTATAATTGCGCCCTCTGGCGTACAACACGTTTCTTTTTTTTTCTGTTTTATTGCTGCATTGCCCTGTAGGTCTACAAGGCGTACACATTCAATAAACACTCCATTCCACTCCACTTCCTTCTATCTAAATTTATTTTTTTTCCAAAACAAGGGAAACAAACAAACAGACAAATTTAAATGTGAGCACTTCACATAAAGGTTCATGGCCGGCAAATGTGCCAAAAGATATACAAAGCTGTGAACAGATGTTACAAATTTAAAGTTATTCAAAGAGTGTTAAATAAAACAAATACAAAAGAGTATAAAACGAATGAGGTACTAAACTAGTTATAAGAAAGCGTGTGTACAAAGTTCAATCTATCTTTCCAATTAAACAAAGCTTTTCCATTTAAAATGATAAAATCCAACATCTTGTGTGGTTAAAAAAGCTAAGGAAAAAATTCTATAGTTTTTGCACTAAAACTTTGGAGATGATATATATTATTTTCATTTTGGAAAACATTTTACATTCGTCATAGACAATACCGAGTCTTTAACCCCACATGCTGGACCCTAAAACCACCAGCGACTGAGCAAAAAGAAACAAAATCAACTGGTGCTCAGTGAACACATGCCAGTACCACTGTGTGTATATCACTTAAACCCGATGCGTTAGTGAATCTCAACCTTCTGGCGTACCGGACCCCAGTCCAATTCAGAACCATCCTCAAGGACCCCCAGAACAAAATTGACTCATCTATGTATCATTTGTATCTTTGTGAGGACCAAATGCAGTCAAGTATAATTCAAGTTAGTTGACTTGTCCAGTATTTGGCCATATCATCAGCTATATTGAATTTTTCTTTCATGGCAACATGTCATGTCAAAATATACTAAATTTATACAAAAATGCATACTTTATACGGACCCCCTGGCCTTACGTCAAGGACCACTAGGGGTCCACGGACCCCTGGTTGAGAAACACTGCGCTAGACGACATCTGGTCTCATCCAACAAGAAACTTGCGTACCTTCATATTTCCTTCACTGGCTATGCATGATTACAAACTGGCAATATACAAGATTTTAAAAAATGATGTATTAGCTCTGGAAAACTCATTTTATGCTCATTTATAATATCTTTGGAGAGCCCTTGTTCAATAAACCTTCAATACAAGTTTTTACATTAACAAGATAACAAAACCATGCAGTCCTCCACAAATCAGAGTAAACAAAGTACAAGAGAACATAACACTGCACCGGCTGTGAACAAATCTGTGGCAGCAATGCTGTTTATTAGGTGTAAAGAGAACCTGTAGATGATTTACACAAGCCCACAAATTGAATACAAACACTATCTTAAGCAGGATGAGTCTCACAACGTGAATTCATTCAGTAAAAAATGCTAAAATATCAT
>NW_015660230.1:0-466 GCF_001515625.1 Sinocyclocheilus rhinocerous | reverse complement strand
TCAGTGTCACATGATCCTTTAGAAATCATTCTAATCTGCTGATTTATTATCAGTGCTGGAAACAATTGTGCTGCTTAATGTTTTTTTTTGGGAAACGGTGATACTTTTTTCTGGATAATATGATATATATGAATAAAAAGTTAAAAAGAACAGCATTTATTTAAAATTAAAATCTAGTAAAGAGTCTTTACTATCACTTTTTATCCATTTAACACATCCTTGATGAATAAAAAAAATGTACTGACTCCAAACCTTTGAACGGTAGTGTATATTGTAACACAAGATTTCCATTTTGAATAAAAGTTTTTTTTTTTGTTTTTTTATATACATAAAAGAATCCTGAAAAAAGTATCACAGGTTCCAAAAAACATGAAGCAGCACAACTGTTTCCAACACTGCTAATAAATCAGCATATTAGAATGATCATGGACACTGAAGACTGGAGTAATGATGCTGAAAATTCAGC
>NW_015660229.1:0-1195 GCF_001515625.1 Sinocyclocheilus rhinocerous | reverse complement strand
TGGTGAAAAAGGCATGAACAAGTTTCTCCAAGTCTTGACTGGAAAGAAAACATCTAATTCTTGCAATGTTTTTTAGATGATAATATGCTGATTAAGTTACTGCTTTGACATGACTACTGAAACTAAGGTCTGTCTCCAGAATCACACCAAGATTCCTGACTTGATTTTTAGTTGTTAGACACCTAGAGTCAAGGTATGCATTCACCTTGAGAACTTTATCTTTGTTTCCAAATGCAATGACTTCAGTTTTCTCCTTGTTTAACTGAAGAAAATGTTGGCACATCCAACTGTTAATTAATGACTTCAGTTTTTTTCCTTGTTTAACTGAAGAAAGTTCTCGCACATCCAACTGTTAATTTCATCAATGCATTGGCAGAGGGAGTCAATGGGGCTGTAGTCATTTGGAGATAAGGCTAGGTAAATCTGGGTATCATCTGCATAGCTGTGATAGGCGATTTGGTTCTTTCTCATTATTTGACTTAGTGGGAGCATATACAGGCTAAACAAGAGCGGTGCAAGAATTGAGCCTTGTGGGACTCCGCATGTTATGGACGTCCACTTAGACTTATGCTCTCCTATACTCACATAATAACCTCTCCCTTCTAAGTATGACCTGAACCATTTGATTGCCATCCCAGAAAGCCCGACCCAGTTTTCCAGTCTCTCTAGTAGTATGTTATGATCGACAGTGTCAAACGCAGCACTGAGATCTAGTAATACCAGCACTGATATTTCGCCAGAATCAGGATTTAAGCGAATATCATTTATTATCTTAATGAGCGCTGTCTCTGTGCTGTGATGCGTTTGGAAACCAGATTGAAAATTGTCCAGGTATTCATTTGAGTTTAAGTATTTGTTCAGCTGATTAAAGACTACCTTTTCAATAATCTTTCCTATAAAAGGAAGGTTTGATATTGGTCTATAGTTGCTCAATATGGTGTTATCAAGATTTCTCTTTTTCAGAAGGGGTTTAACAACTGCAGTTTTCAGGGAGTTTGGAAAAGTCCCAGAAATAAGTGAGGCATTCACCACTTCTAAGAGATCTGCTTCTAAACCGTTTAGCACTCTTTTGAAAAAATATGTGGGAAGTGTGTCAAGATAGCAGGTTGACGATTTAAGGTGCTGTACTATTTCTTCCAAAATTTTTCCATTCTTTTTGATATTGCGGTCGAATCTGTCTGACCTCTGCATAATT
>NW_015660228.1:736-992 GCF_001515625.1 Sinocyclocheilus rhinocerous | reverse complement strand
GCAAACATCGAAACAATCATTTACACGAACATACAAAAACATAAACTCGCTAAGTTCTTAATGAACTCCGTATGTTTTCCTCATAGACCTAATTACTGCCTGCTGCTCAGAAAAGTCAGAAAACACACAAACAGCTTACTCGATGAAAACAAGACAGAAACATACTCGTTTATTGTTGCAAACATACTGTGTAAAGTGTGTTTTACAGTTGTTTAAATAAGAGAAATACCGTGAACTGCTCACCTCTCCTCAGAAG
>NW_015660228.1:0-596 GCF_001515625.1 Sinocyclocheilus rhinocerous | reverse complement strand
GAGCTCAAGAACAAAAAAGAGGGCGTTTTCTTCTTCTTCTTCTTCTTGTAGCGTTTATTGGCGGTGGGCAAGCCAACTGTTAGATGGTGTTTTCACACCGGGATAAACGTTTTAAACTATCCAATCAGAAAAGCCCCAAGAAGAAACCAAGTGTTATTATTTTCTTTTTACTGTCTGAAGTTACCAGCTATTTTGTTATGTCTAGATCACGAGAAAACAACTTATGTCAAGTTTATGATAAATCAAGAGGAAAAAAATAATGCTGCATGCCTTTAGGACATTCATAAACCAGGGAACAAATGCATTTTTCCTGGTGCACAGGCGTACACGTTTAACAAAGTCGCCTTGAAGTTGTGCATCTTCGGAAGTGGAGCCAATTAAAATTAGAAAATTGCTGCCTCCTCTCTCCAGACCATTAAGTCTCAACTTAAAACTCATCTATTCACTCTGTTCTCTAAATAACTCATTTACCTTTCTGCTTCTCAATTTCCAGATTTCTGTCTGTAAGACACATGGCCACCTTCTTGATTGGGTTCTTGAAAGGCGCTTTAAAAAATAAATAAAATAAAATTTAGATTAAAATTAAAATGGATTAA
>NW_015660227.1:0-1493 GCF_001515625.1 Sinocyclocheilus rhinocerous | reverse complement strand
GAGAAAGCAAAACAAAACACCTGTCACAAACTTATTTAAACATCCTGGGTATTGACACGAACGCACTATTTTAATCAAAACAGATACAATTTACTTGTTCACATGGTTTAGTCTAACGTGTTAAAGGGATAGTTCACCCAAAAATGAAAATTAGCCAAATATTTACTCACCCTCAAGGCATCCTAGGCATGTCTGACATTCCTGATTTATATTAGACGCCTTTCGTTACGCATATGTCATACGCTCGACTGCCTTGTTGTGAACACGCCTGCTTGAGCGACCAGAAGCTGGACATTACAGTTTATAAAGTTTTGTTAAACTAACGCATCATTTCGCTTCAGAAGGCCTTTATTAACACCACGGAGCCGTGTGGAGTAGTTTTATGATGGATGGATACTTTTTTTTCAGATTCAGAAACAGGGGCACCATTCACTGCAATTATTACAGATTGGAAAAGACAGGACAATGTTGAATATAACTCTGAATGTGTTCATCTGAAAGAGGAATGTCAGACACGCCTAGGATGCCCTGAGGGTGAGTAAATCTTTGGCTAATTTTCATTTTTAGCTGAACGATCTCTTTAACTAAAAAATACAAGTAAACAGTCAGTAATAAAATAAGAATAAATAAATGACAAGCAATGGCACAAACAAATACAATAACAAGATACAAATAAAATTAACTGTGCTTTAAGATGTTCAGGTAGGTATAACTGTATACCACAGAAATACTAAAATGAACTGTGCTTTATGATTTTCAGGTAGGTATAACTGTAATATACAGAAATACCACAGAAACTGAATAATCTATTTAACTTTAAAATAACACTGGTTAGTCTTTAATGTATAAATAAACATTAGTGACAGACAGCAGCATGTTTATTTAGGTGGCTGTCTCTTTAAGACCTCATGCACAGATCTATCTGTTACACACAAGTTTTGTTTCTCAACTGATTACATACACTTAATAGCCTATAGCCGACAAAGTTTAGTATAAATCGATATTTTGACATAATTTTGTATGTATTTAGCCGTTTACGCGCAATAAGGCACAACACAACTTAGTCGTGCGCTCACAGATGCGGCTCTATGTGCGCGCACTTTGGGTGTGAGCTCACAGAAAGCGGTCTCACAGTTTTAAATTGTAAGACTCAAAAGCACGTGAAAATGATACATTCCGTCATCTGTCCCAAGTGACTTTCATGCTGAAATATTTACGGGAATTTCCTGCTTTACAAGCGCGGAAACTGAAACACTCGCCAGTTGTATCAAAAAGCAGCCCAAATTTTATCAACCCGCCCAACACATTTTTTCCTGTCTGACGTTACCAAAAGAAGCCCAATTGAGCGCCCACTGTCTCAAAAGCCCACTGTCCTTACTCTCCCACTTATCTGACTGGTTTCTTTAGTAATTTTGTCTGCTAACAGGACGGGCTATTAGCACTTAGTGTAAACAGACAATCCGTTTAAAGGTGTTGCTAATGCAGAAACCAGT
>NW_015660226.1:0-558 GCF_001515625.1 Sinocyclocheilus rhinocerous | reverse complement strand
TTTATTAAACAGATGAAAGTTGTTTATAACACTAGATTTTAGGTAAAGATGTAACTTTCCTGATTTGTTTTTACAGTAATACTGTTGAATTGCTGTAGTTTTTCTGAAAGTTTCAGTGCCTTCACTTTACCTTTGTATTAGCCTGAATTACTTTGTGAAGTTGATCTCTAACACTGTGTATGACATTTTTCTTACGGTTTTATTGCTCAAATAAAGAAAGACCTCATTAAATGTATGACTCGTATGATGAATTATTACTATGGTTTGATTTTATGTATAAAATTTTATATTTAGGAGTTAAAGCAGAGTTATTTAATGTCTAATACAATCTAATCCAGGCCTGATTTCACAATATTTACTTTTGAACTTCAAAATTGAACATTAATACTTTTAATTCCATTCAGTTTTATTAGTGATTACAACCAAAGATTTAAGTGCACGTTAAAGCAGAAATAAGGATCCTGTATTATGAAGATGTGAAGCTATTTCATGAGTACTAACATCATATATTATTATTATTATTATTATTTGTATGATTATTATTAAAGACAACAAATG
>NW_015660225.1:359-636 GCF_001515625.1 Sinocyclocheilus rhinocerous | reverse complement strand
TAAATTAAAGTCACACATGACAATATAGCTCCTGTTTTACATTTGCCATGAAATGTAAAATAGGTTACAAACAGCATTTTACAGCCTTTTTTATGCTTAACATTACATTTGCATAATCTAGCATGGAGAAATAACAAAGAAACCACAGAAGAAACATATGACAGTATAAACACACACAAGACAAAGAACTGGGGCCCGTTCTTCGTACGTCGCTTATTACATCCGAGATGAAATGTCACATCCAAGATGATATCATCGCGCTAATCACTGGCTAATT
>NW_015660225.1:0-168 GCF_001515625.1 Sinocyclocheilus rhinocerous | reverse complement strand
TTCACGATTTCTAATTTTTGTACAGGCTTTACATTTTTATTTCAATGTAGCAATTAGCAATTCATTTAATTTTATATTTGAACAGATTTGTTAAGTGACAGCATTATTTAAAGTTTCTTAAGGCTCAAGATCATGTTATCTGCATCTCCTGCGCTCCATCAAGCCACT
>NW_015660224.1:0-922 GCF_001515625.1 Sinocyclocheilus rhinocerous | reverse complement strand
GATTACCAACTGCTCTGAGAAGCCATCATTAAAGAGTTTGCCGACGCTGAGTCCGAACAAGGACTAATGGCTGCCCTGGAGATGAGACAAGGACGTCATGAACCTCCTCAAGCCTACTACAGCCGAATCAGACAAGCATACTTCAGAACTCGCAACACAATGAATGCTCAACAGTTGCGTGACTTGGCACAGAAAGCCTACGGCAAACAAAAGATGGCCTCAGAAAAGGGCGCCAAAACCCCAGCAGTTCTTGACTTCAACACTCAAAGTCAAGGGCTGGCTCTAGAGGGTGCCCAACGCCAAGACAGCGCCAAGCCGCCACCCAGAGAGTGGAACGCACCCTCATCCAACAAAGAACGTGACTCCCATGCTGGTACCCAACCTAAACAGAGGTATGACCGCTGGGACGGACCGCGTGGATGACAACGCTCACTGGGACGTCACTGCGAGAAGACATGGGACCAATCAAGGCCTCAGGAGAATCATTGGGAGAGATCCAATGGAACCAACCGAGCTCATTTGGAAACTCAAGAGGGAAAATCTCATGGGAATCCAATGGAAACTCCGAGGGAAAACGACAAACGCACCCTGTAGCAATCAGCCCAAGGAATCGACGAAAGAATTCACAAAGATTCCAAGCTGACCGAGCTCAAACTGAATCGAGTTCTTCCAACGAAAGGAGGAGGATCGGAAGTGGGAAAAGAAAGGGAAACCAGATTCAGCCTGACTAGCAGCCAGACGAGAAGGCAGCGACCAGCTGACCCAACCAGCCACAGAGAACAGCACTCCTTCACCTCACTCTCAAAGAACCGTAACCACCCTAACTTCAGATGGACAAGAAATCCTACCTGAAAACCCAGCAACAGAGTTAGACATTAACTCAACACCTGATGCTCCAGATCACAGCAGCATCCAACAAACA
>NW_015660223.1:0-2395 GCF_001515625.1 Sinocyclocheilus rhinocerous | reverse complement strand
CTACTCAGGGAACCATGGTTACACAAGTAACCTGAGACGTTTTCTTTTAGTAATTGTGTTGATATTACATGCTGGACTGGAAACAACATCTGATTAGTCTCCAACATGGATTTTCCAACGGCTGATTTTATCTAAATAAATTATGTAGTAGTATGAATTAAATATTTTTACTATTTTCTTTTACTAAGTTCAGAAAAATAATGCTTTATTGATATTATTATGATAAAATATGTATATGTTAAATTGCATTTACTTACTAAACAGTCTCAGTGAAGCTGCATCAGATTGAGACACAATCAGAGCTGAAATCTGCTCAAACTGTTGAGATCAGACTGAAATCATCAGAGATCTTGTTCAGAATAAACTTCAGCTGGCTGTATCTGGACTCACACACTGTTTTTTAGCCAAATGTCTATCTATCTATGTAAGATATTAGATCTCACATCTTCTGACAGCTCAATCAGCTTTGATAGAATAACCAGCAGAGGGCAATAAAGACCAATCATACTCTTTCATAGAGGAACGATCCAACCATATTCCTCTGAAAAATACCCTTGAGGGAATGATAACTTTCGGTTTTGTTTTTACTCATACCTCGCTAAATGTACAGTGGTTTACGAAATTTAGACAGCCAGAATATAAAACTCATGCAGAACTTTTACAATGTAAGTTTTTTTTTTTAATCATTTTAAATATTGTATGTTTTTGTCTCATTATACAAATAGTTGTTTATTTGTGGAAACGGGTTGCTTGCTAACTTGCTAATGATGCTAATGAAATGAGCGAACATGTTATGCTGCCACTGATGATTATGATGATGTTTTTTTATTAGTGGAATTATTAATGTAATTAAGTTCTACATTGATTACTCAATGCAATCAAATGATTTCTACGTTGATGTGTGGATTGTTTGGTTACTCTGTCTGTTTGTGTCCATTGGGCTTTTGGGTTTGAGGGATGATAATATTTATAAAACCAAAGACTCAGATTATAGTTTTATCTTTTTGTTATTAGACATTTCTATCATGTTCAAGATCCACATGTATTAAATCTTTAAATTAAACTGAAGGTTTGTAGTCGCTGTATTGTGGTCAGTTCTGTAATATTTTTCCACTCAGCAGTATTTTATGTGTTTGTGATGTGTGTCTGTTATGGCTGTATTAATGTGTTTGTGATGTGTGTCTGTATCTGTCTCATAACAGCTCTTATTCTCATCAGGTTCAGATGCTTGAATCTTCTGCTGCTTTGTCTCGTCTATCATAGCGGTCAGTGTCATTTATGTTTATAAACTGTATTTATTCTTGGTTTTCAGCGTCAGCTGTAGTTATTGGTGGAAATTTTCACTGGTTTATCTATGCAGTTTGTTCCAGTTAATTTATTAATAAACATCCCAAGTAGCCAAAACGGTTTGGCCCGGAAATGGCCAAGATCCGGCAGGTCAGAAGAAATAACTCAGCCCGGCTGCGGTTGCCAGACTCAGCATGGACATTGGATGAATGATGCCCCAGAATCAGCCCAAATACACTGGCCCGAGTCCGACGAGAAATTAAACACTTAACCAGTACTGGCCCGAGTCTGGGTACTGAAACTGGGCTGACACCACCAGCACTGGGCCACAATCACACCGACGTGTGGCCCAATGCCGGTGGTGTCGGCCCAGTTTAAGTATACTTACACTTACTCATACAGAATTACAACTTCTAAAATATGTGTATTAAAGACTCCTTCCAGTTTTTATATAAAACCAGAGCTTTGAATAATTAGTTTTTCCACAAAATGACATTGTTACCTTAAAATCCTTAAGATGGCATCTACTTCCAACTGAAATAAAATACATATTTTACATTGTCCTTGTTAAGCCTACATGTACTTATGCATGTCAACTAAATATGTCACCTTTATGATGATTAAGGGTTTGGCCCTTACACCATTTCTTTTAATGGCATCCCCACCTACTACCCCATGAATTACCCCAGAACATCCATATGTGCTCACAATGACACAATGAAAATATGAGTGATATTAGAATTTATTTGAAAAAAAAAAAAGAATAAAAAAAACTCCTGGAGCTTCCTCAAGTAAGCATACCCTAAAAGAGGGACAGATTGACAGAAAGAGAGACAAAAGAATAAAGAAAACTCCAGGAGCTTCCTCAAGTAAGCATACCCTAAAAGAGGGACAGATTGACAGAAAGAGAGACAAACAGGGGAACAGACAATGACATGTATGATTATTCAGACAAACTCAGACTGATAACATGAATGGTAACTCTGGTAAATGTTAACATTTGGAACATACCTAATTTGTTTGCATTCGGGCTGCTCTTTTCTTCCCCCATCTCTGTCCAAAATGAGCAGCAGCCATCTTTTGATGAACTTTTCAATCTCTCCATCTG
>NW_015660222.1:0-561 GCF_001515625.1 Sinocyclocheilus rhinocerous | reverse complement strand
AGGCCTGCCGTTATTATTTCTGAAAATGCAACTTATACGAGACGTTTTTTTTTTTTTTTTAAAGCATGCAGCAAACGAAAATATGCGATTAATCTGTTGAAATTTGTTACTGTGGGCTAACAAATTTACATTAGTAGGCTATTCTTATGCTTGGCTTCACAGATAGCAACAGAGTCTGGGCCAAATCTGGTTTACATTCACTTCTGGCTTTTTTCAGTCTTGATTGCAAATGTTTTTTTGTTTTGTTTTTTATGTACGATGGATAATTAAAACAAATATCAGGCGTGTGTATTTATAACATCAATTACTAGGCCTACATTCTTTTTTTCAGAAATGGAAGTAACTTAAAATGTTATTGTGTTTGTAATTGTAATATTTTTATCTATAGGCCTATACAGCAAAACTACAGAGCTTCCAGTAGGTTATTTTACGGAGCTGTAAACACGGGAATCTCCGACCGCATGCAATCTTTGACGAACACCCAATTCATATACAGTGTTTCCCCTAGGTTTACGGCTTTGGGGGGGGACTTCTTTTTAATGGTTAAATTACATTCTATTA
>NW_015660221.1:376-678 GCF_001515625.1 Sinocyclocheilus rhinocerous | reverse complement strand
GTTTTGGTGAATAGTGTTTGCTTTAGTTGCCTCTTGACTTGTTAAGTACAAGTTACTCTTTTGCTGTTACAATTGTGTATATAAAGCACATATGTGATGGCAAGAAACTTATGATAACGTCGTTTCATGTTTCTGATTGTGTTTTATCTAAATCTGTAGTTCTTTAATGATGTGTGTGTTATTGCAGTTCTATGATATGAGAAAACTATATAAACCCTTTTTAGAAATATGGCTCATAAAAAGGTTTAAATTCTGTCACTCATAGACATGAAGAATCAGCATGTGAATCTCAGCGACAGTGA
>NW_015660221.1:0-200 GCF_001515625.1 Sinocyclocheilus rhinocerous | reverse complement strand
TCGAAGGCATGCTGGGGGCCATGGATGAGTTATGATTTGTGCCCCCAGAATGCACTGCCACATGAATCTGTCTGATGATCATCACCATTGTTGAGATTCATATGCTGATCCTTGATGTCTGCATGTCTAAACAGAACAGATGTTCTATACTGGTATGCAAAGTGTTTTTAAAAGCTCTTCGTATTTCTTTAAAATGCAGT
>NW_015660220.1:0-536 GCF_001515625.1 Sinocyclocheilus rhinocerous | reverse complement strand
TGGCCGATGGCCGATATAAAGCCAATATAATTTTATTTATTTTAAATAAATATTTAAGAAATTTAAAAATAATTTGAAAATGGATTAAAAAAATAAATGTGTTAAATAAACATATTTATACTTTAGATGATAAAGTATTTTTAATGTGTTAAATAAACATACGTATACTTTAGATGACAAAGTATTTTTCACAAATAAATAAATATTTAATAAAAAAAATAATAAAAAGGAAGTAAACACTGTAACCAACAGGGCACTTAGTATTCTGGGAAGTTTGTTTGCATTGGGAATCATATTTTTTCAAATAAAGCTAAGGTAACACTCATTTTACATACAGCACAGAAAGAAAATGACATTAATATGGCAGTGGGCAAATGCATAAAGTGCAGCATAATTTGAACTCACAAGTTTAAAGTTTGTCGATCGTGCGTCTCCAGTGAAGCTGAACTCTCCTCCTGTCAGCATTCAACTCACATGGATCGACCGTCACGCAGAGAACACGCGATCATGCAGGATATAAATGCACACTTCACAAG
>NW_015660219.1:1315-1552 GCF_001515625.1 Sinocyclocheilus rhinocerous | reverse complement strand
GACATGTGTCCAACAGATGAGTTTGAAAACTCACAACACCAAAAATTATAGTCTTTTTTGGCTTTTTGACAGGTTTTTTTTTTTGGCTTTGTGCCTTTTTGCCACTGCTTTTTGTGTTCTTCGAGCTCTCTTCCAGTGTGCTTTGGCCTGCACGCCCGCTGCTACTCAACCACCATGAGAAGATAAGCCGTCTAGTCTCATCAGCTTTTGTTTCTTTCTTCTACATCAGTTTTTCTT
>NW_015660219.1:190-499 GCF_001515625.1 Sinocyclocheilus rhinocerous | reverse complement strand
ACAAATAAATTATGAAAAAAGGGCCGGCGGTAAGCCAACAGCTTGAGGCTGTCCACACTGGATGCAACAAAGTGACCATTGCAAATAATTTGTACTTTGTAAAACAGTAGGCCTACGTGATAAATAGAACGAGGCATCAGTTTACTGTCGGGGATTTGTCATGCTGTGCTGCGCCACATCCAGTGTAGGCCGCATCACTGATTATAATGGGTTCTATAGTATTTTGTCACATCTGGTGTAGACACGGTGCGAGTCTTCAGGCATTTTTTGACTTTTCGTCATTGCTTCAATGCAAAGGAAACCAGTGTG
>NW_015660219.1:0-126 GCF_001515625.1 Sinocyclocheilus rhinocerous | reverse complement strand
TTTGTTGCGTAGTGACGGGTACAGGGCTGGACTGGGGTTAAAATTCGGCCCTGGACAAGTTCCCCTGTGAATGTTTTGCTTTGTTATAGGGCTTTCAATTGGAGTAAGTAAATAAATAAATAAATG
>NW_015660218.1:0-801 GCF_001515625.1 Sinocyclocheilus rhinocerous | reverse complement strand
CAATGGATATTTTTTAATAGCTTTTTTCAAGTTATCCCACCATACGCTTTTTGCTTCTTCATATAGGATATTGTTTATACTATTTATTATAACATTTTCTATTTCCATTTTGTAAGACTCGTTTTTTTAAAGTTCTGCACTGAAAACCCATACCCCTGGACCTCTCTCAACTCCACTAAAATCAATGATTACATTTAAAAAATCATGATCACTTTCACTGAACTTTTTATAAAATACTTTTCAGATGAACAGTTCTAACTGTCTGTTACATAAAACCAAATCAAGTCTACTTTGCTTTAAGACTGTGTTCACAATTTGCCTTCTGGAATATTCCCTTTTTACTCTATTTCTTTCCCTCCATATGTCTAAAAATGTGTGTTTTTCCATCATTTTCTTTAATTCAGTTCTCCCCACATCTGCTCTATATACCATGTAATCCTCCACATCAATTCTTTCCAAAATAGTATTAAAATCCCCAATTATAATCACATTTGTATAACCATCCATTAAAACACTTAATTCTTTAAAAAAAAGGTGACTCTTTCTAAACGTTCATTTGGTGCATGAATAGTACATATTGTTAATTCTTCTTCTTTGCTTTTGAACCAATAATCCAATAATCTTCCTATATTATCTGTGAGTTGCTTTTTTGGTTGCTCCCCTGCTACCCTTCTAATTAATTAATTAATTCCTATTTGGGTCATTATTGTAAAACATTTCTCCATCCCATATTTTCTTAAAGCCATTAACAATGTTTTCATTCCATCCAGTCTCTTGTATACATATTATATCACTCTTCTT
>NW_015660217.1:0-520 GCF_001515625.1 Sinocyclocheilus rhinocerous | reverse complement strand
TGGCTAATGCTAAACGTAAATTCAGTAAGATTGTTATTCACGTCGTGCTAATGATGTTTGACTTCGCCAGTCGGAGTGTTATTCACGCCGGCGCTAATGATGTTCGACTTCGCCAGTCGGAGATCACTAAAAATAACATTAAAGAGGTGTGTGAACTTGCAAGCATGATGTCAGACACTGTAATATGCTCTGGTCTCCTCCCTGCTTACCGTGGTGATGAGTTACATAGCAGACTGTCGTCACTCAATGGCTGGGTGTCTAAGTGGTGCCCGTAGAATAACAGGTTTCATAGACAATTGGAACGTTTGTTTGGGGCAGACCTGGCCTGTTGAAAAGAGATGGTCTTCATCCCTCCTGGGGTGGTGCCGCTCTTCTCTCTAGAAATATGGCACATAGTCTTAGAGTTTGCACTTGACTAACTGGGGCCCAGGTCAGGAAGCAGACAGACTGACTGACTAAACCGACTGTCTGCTAGCTGCCTCACGTCACAGAAGTCAGTTAATTCTCAGCACATAGAGAC
>NW_015660216.1:0-999 GCF_001515625.1 Sinocyclocheilus rhinocerous | reverse complement strand
TGCTGGCTTGTTGTTTGCTCTGCAGTGGATAGAGATATTACTGTTATAGATGAAGTGAATTCTGCTGTTGTTTGTCCTATTGTTGTAGACGATGGTGAAGATGGAATAGAATCTGTTGTGGATGATGTTGTTTTCAGTGTTGAACCACTTTCACTTGTAGATGATTCTGTTGTGGTCATGCTCATAGGGGACACAGATGTTATGTTGATGGTTGTTCTCATAGGAGATACAGCTGTTGTAAATGTTGATGGAGCTGTTGTTGTAGATTCTGTTTCAGTGGTAGAAGTATATTGAGTGGTTTGTGTCTGCTGGCTTGTTGTTTGCTCTGCAGTGGATAGAGATATTACTGTTGTAGATGAAGTGAATTCTGCTGTTGTTTGTCCGATTGTTGTAGACGATGGTGAAGATGGAGTAGAATCTGTTGTGGATAATTTAGTTGCCGCTGTTGATCCACTTTCACTTGTAGATGATTCTGTTGTGGTTGTGCTCCGAGGGGACACAGCTGTTGTAAGTGTTGATTGACTTGTTGTTGCAGATTCTTTTTCTGTGGTAGTACTTAACTGAATGGTTTGTGTCTGCTGGCTTGTTATTTGCTCTGCACTGGATGAAGATATATCTGTTGTAGATGAAGTGAATTCTGATGTTTTCCATCCTTCTGTTGTAGGCGATGCTAAAGATGGAGTAGTATCTGTTGGGAATGATGTTGTTTCCAGCGTTGAACCACTTTCAGTTGTTGATGATTCTGACGTGGTCTTGCTCATAGCGGACACAGCTGTTGTAAATGTTGATTGAGCTGTTGTTGCAGGTTCTGTTTCTGTGATGGCAGACTGAGTGGTTTGTGTCTGCTGGCTTGTGGTTTTCTCTGCAGTGGATGGAGATATTACTTTTGTAGATGAAGTGAATTCTACTGTTGTTTCTCCGATTGTTGCAGGCGATGGTAAAGATGGAGTAGAATCTGTTGTGGATGATGTTGTTTCCAGTGTTGAACCACTTTTACTT
>NW_015660215.1:672-1340 GCF_001515625.1 Sinocyclocheilus rhinocerous | reverse complement strand
TCGGGGTACAATACACTGACTAAAGGGAACTACAACATTTCTTTATATAATATGTATAATGTTATGTATCAAAAACCGATATTACTTACCTCATACTGACGCAGCAGCAGCTTCTTCTGTTGCCTGACTCTCAGTCACTTGTCGTCCGTTAAAATTTGAACCATCGCCGCGGGAACCAATTTTAGCCAACGCTAGGTTATTATTAAAAATAACTCAACGATGTTTAAAAAATATCCCAACGTTTTAGAAAATAACCCAACATAGTCACCCAATATGTGTAACCCATCGGTTGGGTTAAAAAAAATAACCCATCGTTTTTTGCTGTGTATGCATTGCCTTTCTTAATTAATATAAGGAGAATATCTCACCTTTATGTTATTTGTCTAATCTTGAGCCAGAAACTACTCCAAATGATTATCTGGATCCAGAAATCTTAATAAAACATTATGCATTTCATAAAATAATGCATGACACATTATGACACCATTTTAGACTGGAATGCTGGATTTTCTCTAGTTGATAACATTATAAAATACTTAATTTTCAAAGGGAAATTTAATTTGCATGTAAGGGAAACAGGTCAATTTAGCTCAAAGGGAATCATTTAAGATTTTAAAGGGAATTTGGACAGAATTACTGTTTTACGGCTGATCACTGCGCCGGCCAGC
>NW_015660215.1:0-248 GCF_001515625.1 Sinocyclocheilus rhinocerous | reverse complement strand
TTGCGGCAAAACTTAACTCAGAACACGAAACTCTCAACGGAAAAGAAAGTAAAAGAAAGAAAAGAGTAAAGTTTGACGAGACTAGGTGGCATTTCTCCTCATGGTTTTAGAGGAGCTGCTGGCATGCAAGCATAAAGCAAAAAGAGATGACTAAAAGCCAAAAGCAGCGGCTAAAAGCCAACAAGGCAAAAAGCATAATTTGTTGGTGTCCTGAGTATTTAAACCGGGTTGTTGGACACATCCCAAAT
>NW_015660214.1:0-663 GCF_001515625.1 Sinocyclocheilus rhinocerous | reverse complement strand
TATATATATATATGTATGTAAATTGTAAAGTTTTTTTTTTTTAGTAAGGATGCATTTACTAAACGTTAGAGTAAAGACAAAAACAATTCTATTTAAAATAAATGCTTTTGAACTTTATATTTAAAGTATCCTGAAAAAAATATGTTTACACACTCACAAAAAATAGCAGCACAACTGTTTTTAACATTAATAATAATACGTTTTTTTCTTGAGCAACAAGTCAGCATATTAGAATGATATCTGAAGAATCATGTGACAGAACACTGGAATAATGGCTGCTGAAGATTCAGCTTTTCCATCACAGGAATTAATGGCATTTTAAAACAAAGTAAAATAAAAAGAAAAGAAAGAAAAGTTATTTTAAAATTATTATAATATTTCTCAATATTGCGTTTTTTTTACTATATTTTTGATCAAATAATTGCAGGTGAGCATTATAGACTTTCAAATACATAAAATCTTACCAACAGCAAACCTCTGAACAATAGTTTTTATACACACACATTTGAATCCTTGAATACTGAACTGGTTGCTGTGCCAGATTTGAAGCTTTAGGATTTAATTGAAACTTGGGTTTTGTATATATTGACATCAGTCCTCTTAGCTTATACTAATCACTTTTTTTTATTAAGGAAAGTGTAATGGTCGATTAGACATATATTT
>NW_015660213.1:0-1206 GCF_001515625.1 Sinocyclocheilus rhinocerous | reverse complement strand
AAAATGGAGTTATCGGTTTTTGCAAATGAACTCTTCATATATATACTGTATATATATATATATATATATATAAAATAAATGAATTAATCATCATGATAAATGAGTAATGAGGTTTGCTGTCGAGGAGATTAATAACTCCACCACTCTTTTACCCACTGTTTCTCTGGGCTATGAATGTTTGACCATTGTTCTAATACAATTTCCATTTTTTACCCACTGTTTCTCTGGGCTATGAATGTTTGACCATTGTTCTAATACAAAGAATTTCCATTCAGTCTTAAGTTTTATCTACTTATGCAGCAGATATAAATTTGATTTCATTTGAATAAAGACTACATGGCTTTATTTTAGCTGTCTGTTGACAGTTTTGAAAGCAGGATCTAAGAATTTTGTGTGTGTTTAAGTTAATTATGTAATTGGTATTTTGTAATTCACAGTCAGTTTATGGAAATTATAATGTGTTTAGTTTTCAGGCTATGTTAATTGTTTGAGGGCACTGATCTTAGTTTATAGAAATGTGTAAATTATGTTTTTAAAAACAGTGTAAAAAAGTTAACTTTAATAACACATTTTCCTGTTCCTTAAAGGTTCCTTTCTCAAACTGCTCTGTTGAGTGTAAGGCGGGATATTCTAATTGTTCTATACCAATGTTATCTGTAAGGTATAAATACGTCTGAGTAAATAAATGTTTGTAAGAACATTGGGTGGACTATATTTGTGTCACTTTGTTAGGTTAATGCCTCAGCTAGAGATGATGTGCATTGCGCAGCTGCAGCAACTTGTTGAATTGTGTTAACTGGGTTTCTAGCTTTAGTAATAGCATTCATTCTCGCTACACAAAATACCTGTCTGTGATGCAATGCCCTGTTATACTGCATTTCTGTGTAATATTTACACTCAAAAAAATGATTCTTGGCACAATTTTTTATTAAGTATTTGCATCTATTTGATTTTATTTAAATAATCGTTTTAAAAAAAAATATGTACTCCTATTACATTGAATCAATATAAATCTGTTAACTGTCAAAACTATTAGATTTAATCAGTTAAAAATTATGAATAGGGTTTAAATACAGATGGCTCTGAAACAAGTCAGATCCAATTAGTTAAATTGCATGAGATTGGTTTACATACAAATGGAATCGTTGCACTGGTGCTCCTCTTCAAAAAGTTAGGAGCACCAGCAAAAATTTAGGAGCACTCACC
>NW_015660212.1:247-527 GCF_001515625.1 Sinocyclocheilus rhinocerous | reverse complement strand
AGCAACCCAGCATGCTGGGTCAAACATAATAACCCAACTTGTTGGTTTAAAACAACCCAGCGCTGGGTTCGTCCCTTTTTGGCCCAGCGCTGGGTTGCCAAAATAACCCAAATTGGGTTGTTTTTAACCCAGCTGTTTTTAGAGTGTAGGCTTTATTCATTCAGCAAAACTAATTTTTATGTAAATCTTTCATAAAGGACTTGGCATGTTGTGTACATAGAAAATGTCTTAGATCTTTGAGTTCAGCTCATGAAAAATGGGGGCAAAAACAAAAGTGTTG
>NW_015660212.1:0-124 GCF_001515625.1 Sinocyclocheilus rhinocerous | reverse complement strand
GCTGAAATTGAAATGTATATACATCTTCATCATGACTAGATAGACACGGTGAGTTTGCCTTTACTATACATGTTAGATCTGATCACCTCATAGTAACAATCCTGTCAGATCGTCCATCCTTTGA
>NW_015660211.1:454-618 GCF_001515625.1 Sinocyclocheilus rhinocerous | reverse complement strand
CTTTAAGATTTGGTAAAAAAAAAAAACATTTATACAAAACAAAATATACAGAACGAAAACACAACTGTGTTCTAACTAGTCTGTTGTGTACTAACTTTAATTATCAATAAATAAGTGAAGCTATAAAAGGTGTCCTGACCTAATAATCTGGGGAAAAGAAAAGA
>NW_015660211.1:0-345 GCF_001515625.1 Sinocyclocheilus rhinocerous | reverse complement strand
CATATTAATCTTGAGTACCTATAGAGTAGTACTGCATACTTCATATCTCCAAAAAGTCTTTAGATTTATCATATTTATAAAAGAAAGATACAGCTTTACGATTCTCTCCGAAAACAGCCGAACTCCTGGAGGCGTGCCGTGGGCGGAGCTAAAGAGTGACGAGCATTTGAGCACCGATTGCCAACAAAACACAGACATTTGATGCAGTTTCACTTAGGCTACCATCTGCAGTTCTGAATCATGACCGGGATCTTTTATAACTGGGACCGCTCCATCTTACAGTATCAAACGATGTGCAATTCCAGCGTCGAACTGGGCCTTGTTTATAAAACGTTCGTCAACAAA
>NW_015660210.1:282-561 GCF_001515625.1 Sinocyclocheilus rhinocerous | reverse complement strand
GTTCCGATCGGGCAAAAAACCTAAGACTAGTTCGCAAAAGTAGGTGTTGGACATACGTCAAATTTGCGGAAAAACGAGACCTCGTAGACCCAAAATCAGAATGACCATTTTGAATTTGCCTTTACGGAAGGATTCCAAAAATGTAAAATTTTGGAGTCTACGGTAAGCGGTTTAGGAGTTATTAGTACTTACGCGTTTTTGATTGCTGTAGCGCCCCCTATTGGCCGATTGGGCCGGCTCTTTGCGCCTGAGTAGCGAGCATGACTACTACCTTTTGAC
>NW_015660210.1:0-166 GCF_001515625.1 Sinocyclocheilus rhinocerous | reverse complement strand
ATAATAATAAAAATCCTTACAATTACAATAGGGTTTCAGCACTGCGTGCTTGAACCCCTAATAAAAATCCTAACAATTACAATAGGGTTTCAACACTGCATGCTTGAACCCCTAATAAAACTCCTAACAATTACAATAGGGTTTCAACACTGCGTGCTTGAACCCC
>NW_015660209.1:0-1598 GCF_001515625.1 Sinocyclocheilus rhinocerous | reverse complement strand
ATCAGCTATACAAAATCTAATGCAAAAATGTAGAGAATCATATACAGAGAATACACACTAAGGTGTTTGGAAAGAGGTTTGATAAAGTGACATTAGGTGCTTTCACACCACATATGGCACTTTTCCACTGCATGGTACGGCACGGTTCACTTTTGGGGTTGACTAAATTCAGCTCTCTCGCAAATAAACAACAAAGTGCAAATGCAATTGTGCTTATGCAATATAAGTATAAAAGATTTATTCATCATACAGTGTAGATAGCTTCACTGATTATAACGGGAGTGTTTTTAAAGTGCATAGACTCGTGCTAGATTGAAGTCAGTGATGATGTTCTTTGGTAATGTAAATGTTCTTTGCTCGTTTTGTAGCTGCTGTTTGAATAACTGAGGAAATGTAAGCATTATAATTAGTAACTTACAATGTTTCTATTAAATTGTTATCATGTTAAATATAAATTCAGTCATAATAAAAACATTAGGCTGCTTTTAGCCGTATGCTGGAGTTGGTTCACTTTCCAGTAATGAAACTAAGTAAATAATTAAATAAATTAGCAGGATAATTTTGTGTATCGGTGATCTCACAGGCTGATGATAAGGCGATATGACAATTGAGCATATCGCCCAACATTAGTGTGTAAGCTACTTTAGTACTCAAGCACTTTTGAAAAAGCAACACTACAAAACTTACTAAAAAAAAAACTTTTTTAAAAAGTATATATTTTTATTAGAATTTTTATTTTTAGACTTTACTATATTTTATTTTTATTAGATTTTTATTTTATTTTTACCCCACAAAAAAAATCAAATGCAAAAAATGTCCGCAGATTCCTTCTGGGCTAGAGGGTGACACGGGAGTGGATTTTCAAACCTCTCCCGTCCCACTCCCACAAAAAAAAACCCCGTCCCATCCCAATCCCACGAAAAAACTGGGGGAAAATCCTGTCCCAATCCCGGAAGAATGACTCCCATTCCCTCCCACACCAGTGTTGTGTTTTTTGGCCGGAATCTGTCAGTTACAGTAAAAAAAAAAATTACAGTACAGATCACAGCATGCCCACTTTAGTCGAATAAAAATCCAAAATGTAGTTTTTTGTAATTTTATTGAACTGAAAGCCAGCTTAAACAATGCACAGTGTGCATTGCACACACATTAAATTTCATGTAAATCATCCATGCTAACACACGTTTTCTATTTGAATTTTTTTTATCTGAAAGTAGACATTTCTCTCTCTATAGATTTATTTTTCATTCATGTGAAAATAGACATTTCACTCTCTATAGATTTATTTTTCATACACGGAGTTTCGAAGTTTCTCGCTCAAGTTCACATGACCGAGACGGCAGAAAGCGCATCCTGTTTGCTTTAATTATTTTACAGAAGCGCTACGTTTTGTTGTTATTCTGAGTGCACACAAATAAACGTAGAGTCTTTACAGATTCGAAAGATGTAATATTTTTTCTGTATGACCAAAAATTATGGAGTATTTTAAGAGCAAGTGAGCGCACCGGCGCCTCCATCTGTCCTGCTGTGAACACGCTGCTGTTCAGCTTCCACACACACACTTCAATAGCGCACATTTCTGTAGGTTAACATTAGAT
>NW_015660208.1:0-973 GCF_001515625.1 Sinocyclocheilus rhinocerous | reverse complement strand
TACATAATGTAATATGCCTATATTATAACAAATACCTGCAAAGGGCGCCAACGGCCTGGTGATGTTTCATGTGATTCAACGCCGTTTAAATCCATTTAATTGCAATATTTGGCCACATGCAAAGAAACATTTATTTATTTTGATATTGCGATGGTGATTGATCTTACTGATCATCTCACAGCTGTCAGGGTATATATATATATATATATATCATTAAAACATCACATCATAAAGAGCTTTTAATTCTATAGATAAATAAAAATGTGATTTCTTTACCAGCAGAGGCCACTATACACATCAATATAGACACTAAGATATGTCTGTCAATTACAGATGGGTTCATCTATAAACATCTATGAATATGAAACCCATTAACATGCAGCCACGACTCATTCTAAACATTGAATATTTAGACCGTCCAGGCTGAAAATAAAGCTTCAAGTCTTGTGTTCAGAGATAGTTCAGCCAAAAAGATCATTCTGTCATCTTTAACATGTCATTCCAAACCTGTATGACTGACTGACTTCTGCTGAATACAATACTATGTGCTATGAGAACATTACAGGCTTGTAGTGATGCAGCCACGACAGTGTAAACTGCATCACGAGGTAAATTGGAAAACAATAGTCAATTCAGCATCATAGCAATTTAACTTGCAGTTACTAACACTGTACAAACAGCCTGTTGTTCTGGCAGAAATGTATTTATTATAAGTGTTACTGTTATTACTTATATTATTGGAATATTGGGGAATACTTTACTTTTATATAAAATGTTTTTGTAGCAACAAGTTTTTTTTTTTTTTTTTAAATATAGGAGGACTATCTTATTTTCCCGCAGCTAAGCGCCACACGCCAGAGATTCGGCACGGTGCCAGAGAACTTTAAGCCCTGTAAATAGTATTTTTGTTAATCTTTTGGTAAATTCTTTGGTAATTTATTTGGCCAGATTTGATGTGCGATAAATTTTAATG
>NW_015660207.1:0-942 GCF_001515625.1 Sinocyclocheilus rhinocerous | reverse complement strand
TCCCTCCATCATCCAGACACTCTTTGCCAACTGATCTAGTTGTCTTTTCTCTCACAAACTCCACTTTAAGGTATGCTCTTTGCTTATTCTTTGTTACAAGGTACTGAACTGTCACATCTCACAGCTGATGTTGTGATGTCCTGCCATACAGTTACCCAGATGAACATCACCAGTATTACTTCTCTGTCATGTATATGTTGAGTGTTTTAATGTGCCATGCGTTTCATCATGGTTTTGATTTTAGGATCTCCTGCAAGCTGGTGGCCATATTGATGAAAGAGTATAGAGGGGATTTGCATACCGCCATTGAGATGTTTCCCTTCCTTCGTGAGTATAAAAAGGTATAACAGCATCTGTACTAGGGGTGTAACGGTTTGAATTATGGTTTGGTTTATATCATGTTTTTAGGGTCGCAATTTCGGTACAGTTTGGTATGTGCTATTCTCAGGAAAAAAAGGACTAATGTCAAATAAAAATGAAGAAAATAAGCAATACAAGCAATAGCTCACATAAACACATTGGAGCAAGGATAGAAATTAAACAGTGCTTTTTAGGGTTTTCAGGTAATCAAATGTAGAAATTCAACAGTGCTTTTTGGGGTTTTCAGGTAATCAAATGTAAAATAACTGCATAGAATCTTTACTTTATTAATTAAATAGATGAATCCTTACGTTACAAATGTTATTCAGTTTATAGCAGCAAATAAATTTTTATCTGTCTTTTTTGTTTAACATTAAAAACAGACAGAAGTCTAATATTCACACTACTGTCATTTTAAGCTCTAATTCACAGACCCAGTATACTAATACTGTAAACATGCATTGTTTTTTCAACCACTTATGTCCATTTAAGGCATATCTGACTATGATTTAGGGTTCCCACACTCCTTGGATATATCTAAATTTCAGACATGTATTCAACAAACCAAGGTCCTTGAAAGGA
>NW_015660206.1:0-1289 GCF_001515625.1 Sinocyclocheilus rhinocerous | reverse complement strand
TATATGTTAAAGCTTCATAATTTGTTTGTTAAATGAACATGATTTTAATGTCTTTCATTCATATATGCAGTGATTTCTCAATAAATAAAACTAACCTGGTTAGTTCTAGTTTTAGAATACTGTAAGCTGGCTTTCATAAATAAATGTATTTTGTACATCTACTAGTCTTAGCTACAACATTAATACAATACAGTTTTTAAAAAGTAGCAAGACAAGCAATATATATAAAATGTATCAATCAAGCTTCTGGCAGTGGTGGCAGTGACTATAGTTGGCTGTTTCTTTAACAACATCAGGGCCCGTATTCACAAAACATTTGATCTTACCACTAAGAGTTCTCCTAAATAGCAGTGTTTGTTTTTAGCTAAGAGTTTTCTCTTAAAACCTATTCACAAAGCTGCTGAGACAAACTTTTACTAAGGAATAGAGAGAAGTCTTAAGCTAAAAGTAAGGGCGGGGTTGACCTCGTTGCTATGGATGATGTCAGCATGCTTACTAACTATGCTCACAGTGATTGGCTGATAGACTGATTATACGTGGACCTCAGAGGGGAAAATTAAATAATAAAGTATGATATGATCTCTTTAAAGCCGAGCACATGCTGACTGTGTACACACATGTGCTGGTGAAGATGCAACACGTCTCTCGGTGTCCTCATGTAGTGCTTCCATACACCCCATGGGCTCAAAGAGCCGTGACATCACCCTGCCTCCATCCGTCCCCCTTTGCACAACCCTACTCCACCCTGCTTCTCTGACACACTCACTGATGCTGGAAAATAATTAAGTGGCAATTAAAAACATACTGATGTACACTTATTGGCATCTGTGGTTCCATCAAGAACCTATAACATCCATGGAATCTTCTTTGATCATGAAAGGTTCTTTGAGGAACCAAAAATGTTTCTTCTGTGGCATCGCTACGAAAAACCACCTTTTGGAACCTTTATTTTTGTCCATACACACAGATCTGTGCAAAACACAGACAGAGGAATGAGAGCCAAAGACACATTCCGCACATCACAATCAGTTTCATCCTTTCGTCTCTGCAGTCACATTTTCCTCAAGTGGCTTCACTCAACTTTAGGGTTTCACACCCACATGCTGATCTAATTAATCTTTTCTCTGTTGTGATTTTGTATGAAGGAGGATGAATGAAATTGAGGAGTTTTAACATCGCCACATTTTTTTCAAGGTCAAGAGAAGGTGAACTGCTTGGGGAGGAACTCTGCGTGTCATGTACCCCAGGAACAGCCTCCCCAAGTGAAAATAAATATGCCTGTTTTAACT
>NW_015660205.1:0-503 GCF_001515625.1 Sinocyclocheilus rhinocerous | reverse complement strand
TTTCGCTTCAACGGCTTCCAGCCTCACCCTGCTTCATTCTACTACATTGATAAATCATTAGCTCATCCATGAACATGATTTCTGCCCGAGTCCCGTCAGATTACATCGGCTGTGGGGATGAAGACGACAACTCCCATGATTCCACACTCAGTCACGGCGTCATCAAACTACGCCTTTGTCTTTGTTTATTTTGAATACGCGCCCTCCAGCGGCGAAAATTACATATTGTGCCTTTAAAACAAAGTTTTAAGTCTAATCAGTTAGAACAAAGTTCTTACTGATGGGGTCTGGATCTGCACAGTGTCTTGTTGTCTTCGGAGCATGGCTTTATCCCGTTTGGCTTCTGCACAGACCAGCGTTTGTCTCTCGTTATTTACACTACATGCGTGAATCGGTGGGCGGGGCTAAACAGGCAGTGATGTAGAAGCAGGCGCTGTTACCAGATCGGGGTGTTATGATACCTGGGGCAAGTTCAAGCTCAAACCGGTGCGCAACGTTTTGCT
>NW_015660204.1:0-2298 GCF_001515625.1 Sinocyclocheilus rhinocerous | reverse complement strand
TTTCCACGACATTCTAATTTATTGAGATGCACCTGTATATAGTAGGGAAGTATGCAGTTTCGAATGCAGCAATTGTAATAAATCTTTTTTTTTTTTCAGATTTTCAGTTGGGTTTAGATCAGGACTCTGGGCCGGCCATTTCATTATTTCAGTGTTTTCATTTTAAAGGAATTGCTTTCCCTGTTTTGCAGTGTGACGGGGGCATTGTCCTGCATGAAAATTGCTGGCTGATTGGGTGATAAATGCAGGGAGGGAACCACATGTTGCTGAAGGAGGTTCTGATAAACATTTGCATTCACTCTGCCATGTATCTGTTTAAGAGGCTCAACTCCTGCTGCAGAAAACATCCCCCAAACCATGACACTTCCTCCTTCACCTTTCACTGACTTCTTTACACACTTTGAGTTCAGTCTTTCCTCAGTTTGACACCAAATGTAATGTTTCCCATCAGACCCAAATAAATTAAACTTGCTCTCATCACTAAAGTGAACTTTGGACCAGTTCTCCTCTCTCCACACAACATGCTTTGTAGAGCTTGACCAACACAGACAATATGAAACGTTGTAACTAACACCGTGTCTACACCGGATGCGAGCGGCGCGACACGGCAGAATACAATAGAACCTATTATGCTGTCTACACTGGATGTGGCGCGACAAATTCCTGACAGTAAACTGCTGTGCTCTATTTAGGACGTACTGACATAAATTTCGAATGATTTTCAACGGTCGCTTTGTCGCGTCCAGTGTAGACAGACTTTAGCTGTGACACGACAACTGTCGCTCGTGTCCGGTGTAGACACGGTAAGATTCTATAAATTCTAAAATTCTCTTTTTCTGTGCCAAGAAAATAATAACATTATGCAGGTTTGAAACAACATAAAGGTAAATATTGTTACAGTTTTCTAAAATTATTTGTATAAGACTATGTACAATTTATTCTGACACAGGCTTTTTATTTGAAAAGGAGGTGGAGAAACTGGTTTTGCTACTCAGCTTTACATAGTACACTAACAGAATAATCAAAGATTCATCAGATGTGTTCAGTGTAAACAGGATTTCATTTCTGTGGGTTTGTACATATTCCTCTGCATTTCAGTTTCTTTTTTAACATGTCACGTGATTTATAAGAATTAGATAACAGGTAGGTGAAGTGTGTTACACTAAATTTGAAGGATTCAGGCACATCTGTGTCCTAATAAAAGCCATTTCATTCTGCATAGAACCGGGGTCTCCAACCCTGTTCCTGGAGAGCTACTGTCCTGCAGATCCAACCCCAATCAAGCACACCTGAAGCAGCTGGTCAAGGTGTTCAGGGTTACATGATAATATACACTTGATAATGATCATTCCTGGCATAGAATAAAACACATTACAATGTGTTTGTGATGGCATGGGCTCAAGATACTTTACAATATTAAAGACATTCTATGTAGCTGAATTCAGGACAGTAAAATAGCAGAGTCCTCTTATTATTTCTGCCATATAAAGATGTATGTTGATCTGATGATAAATAGATATCTGATGTAACTGATGTAAATATATAAGATGTTTGACCTGAACCATTTGAGTACCATACCAGAAAGCCCAACCCAGTTTTCCAGTCTCTCTAGAAGTACGTTGTGATCGACAGTGTTAAACGCAGCACTGAGATCTAGTAGTACCAGCACTGATATTTTGCCAGAATCAGAATTTAGTCTCTGTGCTGTGATGCGGTCAGAAACCAGATTGAAAATTGTCCAGGTATCCATTTGAGTTTAAGTAGTTGTTCAGCTGATCTACCTTTTCAATAATCTTGCCTATAAAAGGAAGATTTGATATTGGTCTATAGTTGCTCAATATGGTGTTATCAAGATTGCTCTTTTTCAGAAGGGGCTTAACAACTGCAGTTCCCTTTCAGGAACTCGAGCTGCGTCGGAAAACGCTATGGGAATTCCTTCAGCATTACCACGCTCTGAATCACATGTGTAATCAGTTCAATGGAAGTACGAGATGTCACGGACAGGTGACGTAATGACCAGGAAGCTATAAAAGCACGTGCGGTGAAACTGGCGTGAATGTTGACAGAATGACAGAAAGACAGAAAATAGTTATTAAAAAGACATACACAATAAGTGATTAAAACATGATAGCCTAATGTGTGGTTTACATACATGATATGGAGTTAAGCAATGAACTGATATTAGTTTATAAGCCTTTTTGAGTTCATTTTGGTGCATCTACATCTGTAAAAGTCCGTTTCTGTACCATTCTATGAACATAAGGACATGTTCTGTGAAGACCAGAGGTTAAGAGGTCT
>NW_015660203.1:320-1467 GCF_001515625.1 Sinocyclocheilus rhinocerous | reverse complement strand
TCATCCTGTACCACTTTTTTCTTGTGCTCCGGTAAACGATAGGGGTGGCTGTATGGCACGGCGGCTCCTGCGCTCTCCGCTACGCCCCCTCGCGTCCCCGGTCTGGTCCCCTGGAAGACCCCACCCCGCTGTGGGGTTCGTGGGGGTGCATTACTACGCGACCTGGTAGTAGGAATAGGGCGAGAGAGAGACGGAAGGGAAGGAGGGGGGGAAAAGAGAGAGAGATTAAAAAGGGGCTCGCCGACCCCCGGGCACGCCACCAGATGGTCTTTAGCCAGCTGGATGGCCTGCGTCAGCGACATTGGGCGGTGGCACTGGACCCACTCGGCCGTCCCCCGTGGTAGCAGAGCGACAAACTGCTCCAGCACCACCAGATCGACCACTCCCTCGACGTCGCGTTCCTCTGCCAACAGCCACTTGCGGCAAGTGTCCCGGAGCTGTTGGGCCATCACGAATAGCCGGTCGCTGTCCCCCAGCTCCCTTGACCGGAAGCGTTGCCGATGTTGTTTGGGGGTACGGCCAACTCGTTGAAGGATGGCCCGCTTAAGATCATCATAGGCCAAGAGGTTCGCGACAGGCAGTTGTTGGGCTGCCACCTGTGCTTCCCCAGTCAGCAGCGGGATCAGGTGTACCGGCCATTGGGTGCGCGCCCAGCCGCACACCTCCGCTGTTCTCTCAAAGAGATCCACGAACGCCTCCGGGTCGTCCTGTGGACCCATCTTCATTAGCGGGACGTGGGCGATGGAGGGGGCCGCTACTGGGGCGACCTCCCGGCCAAGCAAGCTCCGGAGGACCCGCCGGTCCTCATCCTGCGCCTGGACCAACAGGCGGAACCGATCCTCCTGCTCCAGCTTGAGGTCCATCAGCGCCTGATGTTGGGTTTGGTGAAGCCCGGCGAGCGACTTCACGAACTCCGTAAGCGGCGTTGGCTGAGCTGGCTGCATGGCGGCGTGCCAGCTTCCTCGTCCCGGGTTTCGGCACCAGTGTAATACCGTTCGAACATTCAAACAAAACGGCGAACATTCAAACAAAACTTTAATAACAAAATAAACAAAATAGCGCGACAGCCCCTCGTGGACGACTGTCGCGCACAAACAGAACCAAAACACAAAATAAAATCCAGGCCTGGTCCTCTCTCCCCCGGATA
>NW_015660203.1:0-106 GCF_001515625.1 Sinocyclocheilus rhinocerous | reverse complement strand
CAACTTTCCATTCATATTCTACAGTATTTTATCTATAGCACACCTGTACATATTTATCCGTTGTGTGTGTGTGCGTGCTTTATTTATATTTATACATATGTGTATT
>NW_015660202.1:897-986 GCF_001515625.1 Sinocyclocheilus rhinocerous | reverse complement strand
TTGGATTTAAGTCCGGACTTTGACTTGGCCTCTCCAAAACCTTCATTTTGTTTTTCTTGAGCCATTCAGAGGTGGACTTGCTGGTGTGT
>NW_015660202.1:0-211 GCF_001515625.1 Sinocyclocheilus rhinocerous | reverse complement strand
CTCCTGGGAAGGTTCACCACTGTTCCAAGTTTTCTCCATTTGTGGATAATGGCTCTGATCGTGGTTCGCTGGAGTCCCAAAGCCTTAGAAATGGCTTTATAACCCTTTCCAGACTGATACGTCAACTATTTTGTTTATAATCTGTTCTTGAAATTCTTTAGATCGCGGCATGATGTGTTGCTCTTTAAGCATGCTTGACTTTGTCAGACAG
>NW_015660201.1:0-886 GCF_001515625.1 Sinocyclocheilus rhinocerous | reverse complement strand
AGCATTCAGGAAGGATACATCTAAGTTTGTTACATTAGCTGAGAAAAATTGAAGATGGGGAATCAGATGGGTTAAATTCAAATTACTTCACACTGCATACACACATGCTGTATTTAAAAGCTTCAATTAAAGAGTGCTAACCCCTAATTGTTAAAGCTATTTGGTAGCTTAGCCTAAGATGAAACTATGCTAAGTCGTGTTAAGGTGGTTTGTTTACAACATGGCATCACCAGGTGACGCGTGTGCTATGTGGAGTTAGCACTTCCTGTGACAAGTCATTGTCATGGTAACCAATGCATGCCAGTGCAATTCAAGCAGTTTAGTGTCTGCCTATTTCAAAGAAGTTGCCCACACTGTACTGAGATTTATTTTAAACAATACTACAATTTTGTGATTTCTTCACTAAAGCAGATTAATGCATTATGGTACAGTTTGAACATGCTGCTGAGCTGAGATTTCTTCGTCAGAACAGACTTACGCTTTAATACTGAAATTAGGGTTTCTTCGCTAAAATCAGATTCACCTTTTAGGGTTTCTTCGCTAAAATCAGATTAACCTTACACTGATACCATTAAGCATGAAATACATAAAGACTCTTTCAATCATAATAGCGGTACCAATTCAAGCCCCTACTTTATCTGCATTTAAACAAGCCAGCAAATAGGGACACAAATGCGTATCTCAAGTCACGCCCTATTCTAACCTGGACTATCAAGCACACACTTTTAGGTTGACAGTGTTTTAAGCTCATAACCTTTGTTTTATCATGCCTGCATTCTCCACCATTTATGTAGCGAATCAGCTCAAAGGGGAAATATGAATTATATTCATATATAATTATATTAATTATAAATATTTAGATCCGCTGTAAGTATTTACTTGACCT
>NW_015660200.1:414-541 GCF_001515625.1 Sinocyclocheilus rhinocerous | reverse complement strand
GTTACGGGTGGTTAAATTCGCGGTCCGGCGCCGACCGATCAAGCGTTCCCGGGGGGCTACCGATGCGCGGAGGGTGGCATTCGAGAGGGCTCCTCGAGCTGAAGGGATCCCCCGAATTTGGTGGAGA
>NW_015660200.1:0-260 GCF_001515625.1 Sinocyclocheilus rhinocerous | reverse complement strand
TGCCCTGCGAAGTGGACTTCACATGAAATTCCGCCATGATTCCAGTTCCAAGGGAACGTACACGTTACATTCAATGGACTTTAAAGTGCGCGAGACGTGAATTTATATTGTATTTATGTAGAGAGGTATATTATGTCACACTTCTCTAGTAAGTTTCGTTTGTGTGTGAAGACAGTAGCGCAAATCCGTGAATGCATGTTCCGAAGTGAAATTTCCAAACTAAATGGAAATGAAATAATATATATATTGAATTTATAAAT
>NW_015660199.1:678-881 GCF_001515625.1 Sinocyclocheilus rhinocerous | reverse complement strand
AAGTCCCCAAGAATGATTAAAACAGAGTCCGAGTGTTGTTGTTCTATTTCATCAGCGAGTTCAGCGAGTTTCTGTAAAGCTGAGCTCACGTGCGCTTATGGAGGAATGTAAACACTGACGAGAATGAACGAGCAAAACTCCCACTGCGAGTAGAAAGGCTTACAGTTAATGAAAAGCGCTTCTAGATCTGAACAGCACATCTT
>NW_015660199.1:0-193 GCF_001515625.1 Sinocyclocheilus rhinocerous | reverse complement strand
GTGTGTACTTCCGAATGTCCAGCAATTCGTCTCTGGTGAAACTGATTGCAGGGATAAAACTAAAGACAGGACAAACTAACAAAAACTCAAAAACAACTGCAGAGCATGCCACGGAGGCCGCCATCATCATCGGCGCCATCTTGCTAACATCTAAACATAAAATGTCTAAAACATATAAATTGTTATTTATGTG
>NW_015660198.1:447-620 GCF_001515625.1 Sinocyclocheilus rhinocerous | reverse complement strand
GCTCAAGTAAAACCAAGCTTACTGAACAAGTAAACAGTCACAAATGATAATAGCACAAAGATACATACGAAATCAACCTACTTGAAAAACTAAAAAATAAATGAATAAGAAATATTATATTGTATAAAGTAAATGTACAAATAGACTGAATAGTCTTCACTGTATAAATTCAA
>NW_015660198.1:0-221 GCF_001515625.1 Sinocyclocheilus rhinocerous | reverse complement strand
GCTGTTGAACACAAAAGAATATATTTGGAACAATACTGGTAACCAAAAAAAAAAAAAAAAAACACTATTGGAGTCAATGGGGACCAGAAACTTTCTGGTTATGAACATTCTTCAAAATATCTTCTGTTTTGTTGAGGAGAACAAAGAAATTCATAGAGGTTTAGAACAACTTGAGAGTGAGTAAATGATGACAGTATTTTCATTTTTGGGTGAAGATCATA
>NW_015660197.1:1946-6443 GCF_001515625.1 Sinocyclocheilus rhinocerous | reverse complement strand
AACTGAAACAGACACAAGACTCCCATAGAAAAGGACTTCTTCTCAACATGCATATCCCCAGGACACTGTGTGCATTATTACTGTTTTTGTATATTGTCTTTGTATTGTTGAATTGTATACTGTTTTATGCATGCCTTATGATAGAATTATTACTTAATGTAACCCTGTTTGTACCATGTTTGATATTAAAATAACCCTTGTTTAGTCCACCTCCTCATAACCTACATTGCATGCTTGTTATATTAATCAGTATAAAGGGACACAAACTTCTGGCCCACTCTGATCATGCAAAAGATCCAGCTTTCAAAGAAAGAGTCGTAAACTTTCCCTCTGAAAGTTTTAAGTTACCATCGTCTGACTGATGCACTGGAGGTGTGACCACCACAGAAGTTAAAGGACTCTACATCAATGAGCTCACACTCTTATCCTCTTCTTCTGCTCTTCAGCTTTGTCTTCTGGTTGCTGCTCTTGTGGGACTCCCTAAATCCTGAGATCAGCGCCTCGACTACAGCCATGTCTTCACTTTCCATCTGGGAGAAAACTCTCCCGACCACCACAGAGTCAAATAACATCTTTGGAGTTTGTCAATCTTTCACACTTTTTTTTTCTTGCGGCAATTGACTTATGTTAAGACAGCTGCGTAATGACATCATATAATTAAGATCAAGGAAACAGCCCTGCCAGCAAAAACGACATAAAAGTTATAATACATAAATAAAATGAGTAACCGTTTGAAAATTATATTATAATGTTGTGTTATCTATAATACCATAGACACAGCCACAGTTTTAGACATTGAAAGAATTATTCGTGATAAAATAATTACTTTATAATTGTATTAGAGTCTTACACACATGCTGTACAGTTAATCTGAGTCGTGCATTAATTTGAGTGCCGACAGCTATTATGGGAGTGGCTTGATGGAGCGCAGGAGATGCAGATAACTTGGGGCCCGTTCTTCGTACCTCGCTTAATACATCTGAGATGATTTGAAAGATGCCAGATCTTCTAATCGTGATAACTGATCTCTGGCTAATTTGGTTCTTCAAACTAATTTGCATATTTGATTAAACTATCTGTATTAATTTGTCTAAGATTACTGCGCATTCTCGTGTTCCCCGTAAAGGGCAGATGTATCGATACTCAAAACCACGATCAGCAATGCAGCGATTGGCTGGCGGCAAGACAGCAACGTAATGACATCATATGATTAAAAAAGACACCTGACGAAAAACTTGACAAATTTCTGAACCTTTATAAGGGAACAGCCATGCGAACAAAACTACATAAATGTTATAACAGATAAATGTGCACTGTTTTTATTTTTTTATTTTTTACATGATTCCCAATTATTTATATTCACTATTACTAGTATGTACAGGTACAGGCTTTACATTTTTAGTTCAATATTGTAATTAGCAATTCATGTAATTTTATCTTTGAAGCAGATTTGTGACAGCATTAATTAAAGTTTCTTAAAGGGGTCATATGATGTTGCTATAAAGAACATTATTTTGTGTATTTGGTGTAATGAAATGTGTTTATGTGGTTTAAGGTTAAAAAAACATTATTTTCCACATACTGTACATTATTGTTTCTCCTCTATGCCCCGCCTTTTTGGTCGACATTTTATTCCATAATGTTACACAGTTTTGATACTGTTTTATGTCTGATGATCGTGTTAGATTACATGTGGAAACATCTGTTGTTTCGGTTTCTTCTTCACTTGTGTTTTTTGGAAATTCTGTACAGAAGATGTGTACTAGCACCCCCTACCGTATAACAATGAAAACACGGATTTTAGGAGCACAATTATAGCTAAAATATATTTAGACTTTTTCTAAGTATAGTGACATTCCAAAGAGAAAGGAAAAATTGAAATCGCATCATATGACCCCTTTAAGGGTCAAGATCGAGTTATCTGCATCTCCTGCGCTCCAAGCCACTCCCATAATAGCTGTCAGCACTCAAATTAATGCACGACTCAGATTAACTGTATGTGTGTAAGACTTATACAATTATAAAGTTATTATTTTATCACGAATAAATCTTTCAATGAGTAAAACTGGCTGTGTCTATAGTATTTGTAAATGGGGACTCTTTAGGTAGAACCAAGTGCAAGCTTTATTTCACAAAGGCTTAGTCAAACAGGCAAGGTCAATATGCAGCAAACAATGTAATCCTAGGCAGAGGCAAAAGAGTAATCCAAGGGAACAGGCAAGGGTCATAATCCAAGTGAGCAGTCTAAAGTCGTAAATAAACAAAACAATGAAACAAGGCTATGGCTATGGCAATGGCAAATGAAAACGCTTGGTAGAGTCTGCAACAGCAAAACAATACTTCGCAATGTGAATGTGTGCAACTTAAATAGTCCTTCTAATTGGAAACAGGTGTAGGTGTAATCAGTTCCTGGCATGGGGTATTATGGGAGATGTAATACCCCAGGAGATGATGTTTAAGGATGGAGTGCCCTCTAGAAGATCTCATGGGCACTCCAGCTGGAGATCCTGACATACCCCCCCCCCCCTTAAGGAGTGGCTTCCAGATGCTCCTAAACCAGATCAGGCATAAGTCCATGAGGGCGGTGGAACAGAGGGAGGGATGGAGGGGCCAGGTCCATGGAGCAGTGACAGACTGTGGAGCAATGGAGGACCTGGGCCATGGTGCAGTGGCAGACTGTGGAGGATGATTTGAAAGATGCCAGATCTTCTAATCGTGATAACTGATCTCTGGCTAATTTTGTTCTTCAAACGAATTTGCATATTTGATTAAAATATCTGGATTAATTTGTCTAAGATTACTGCGCATTCTCGTGTTCCCCGTAAAGGGCAGATGTATCGATACTCAAAGTAATACAATGCAATGCAGCGATTAGCTGGCGGCAAGACAGCAATGTAATGACGTCATATAATTAAAAAAGACACCTGACGAAAAACTTGACAAATTTCTGAACCTTTATAAGGAAACAGCCAAGTGAACAAAATTACATAAATGTTGTAATGTAGATAAATGTGCAGTTTTTATTTTATTTATTTAATTTTTTTATTTATATTCACGATTACTAGTATTTGTACAGGCTTTAAATTTTTAGTTCAATGTTGTTATTGTGAAATTCCACCGTTACGGACGTGACATTTGCAGTCTAAACCTGAAATATATATTCTCATAAATTATATTTATTACCAATATATTGAACCATCTCTTTATATTTTTCTAAACCACTTAAAATAGAGTCCAGACATCAGAAAAGTATCGGTCTATAAACCTGTTTTATATTTTAAATGAGTAAAAAACACATGCGTTACGGACGTGACAAAAAAGACACGCGTTTCTGGGAGACAACATATTTTGTAGACTTTCTGCGATTTACAATGCACAAACCAGAAGCAACAATATCTGCCGAATGGAGAAGGGTTAGCTATTTACAAAGCATAAATTATCAATTTTGTTTAAATTTTCATTTTGTGTTTCACAGGAAAAATCAATGTTACGGACGTGACCGTTCTGAAAGCGGAATTTATCCGACTATGAAAACGGCTATAAAAATGCTTTTAAACTTTAACAGAGACGTCTTGTGGGTATTTAATAGGGCTGCCCCCCACTAAAGATTTTTCTAGTTAACTAGTCATTCGTTTAAGCCATTAGGCTATTCAACTAATCACACATTTTTATTAAATCAATAGGCCTTCTAATCCATAATGAGCTTCAATATATTCCGCGCTCAAGCACACATATAAAATTTGCCACAAAGCACAGGCAAAAGTAGCCTAATAAATATTAATGTATAGAAAAGGAGACATTTTAATTATTTATTAATAAACTAATGTTTTCTTGTCGGCTGCAAGATGAAATTCACAGTGCTAGGGCTTTTGCGGTGAAGGAATTTCCCTTGCGGTAATTTTGAGTGGTTCAATAGCGCGGTATGTGGTATTATCGCCATATATATATATATAAACTAGGGCTGTCAATAGATTACAATTTTTAATCTAATTAATCACACCCCTTCTCTGTGATTATTTCTCTTAATTACTCACACAATTCATGAAATTAAGCATAGACCATTTATCTTGTTTCAAAAGTTTTTATCATCATTTGCTATATCCAGCAAAGTAAACCAAAAGATTTTCTGCAAGCTTTTTTTCAAGATAAATTTAGATGTCTTTCCAAAAAAGGACACTTAGAAACTCCAAAAGGACACCAAAGAACCAAATGATATAAGGAGCCCATATAAGCACATATGAAAGAAAAAAAAATCTGAATTGTATAGTATGTGTACAGTGCAACAGCAAAGAGCTTTTTTACATTTTAGAGAAGTCAAGTTGCGATACCGAACAGGACCACATGGAGATGCCAAAAAAAAACTAAACCAACTGCCTGCTGACTGCATATATCTACTACAGTACACAAATCCATTCAGTATAACTAAACACAGCAACATAAACATGACAAATCAAAACATTATCGTGAATGTGTGTGGAAACAACGTGAATGTACAGA
>NW_015660197.1:0-1686 GCF_001515625.1 Sinocyclocheilus rhinocerous | reverse complement strand
TAGTTTGCGTCTCATCTGGCCATACAGCGGTGGGATGTGTTGACAATCCGTTCAGTCTGTACTTCACACAGCGCGTGTGACGTGTGAGGGCTCGCGCACTTCAGAGACAATCACAGAATATGATAGAGCTTGTGTTTTAAAAGCGAAACACTGGAATGAATAATAAACTGGAAACGCAACACGAGTCTCTGTTCTCTCTGCAATCTCTGGTGTAATCAGCCTGGTTTCCTTTATATTAGCTGTTTTGGACGGATTGTTTGAATGCATTCGCTTGCAGGATCATTGGACTGAAAACTTTCCCGGAGTTTAGTGGCTTAAAATGTTCTGATCGCAAGCAGAGAACCAAATTTGGGTTAAAGGGTTAGAATAGAAATTGTGCTTCAGTAATTTTGCATTAATTGCGTTAAATTATTTCAACGCGTTAAGGATTGTAAAATTAATCGCATGCGTTAACGTTTTTAAATTAAGAATTTGTTCCAATGACTTATCATTCATTCATTTTAGTTAAATCATGGTGATTTAACTTGTAACTAGTGAACAAGTTAATGAAACATGGACTGTGGCCTCAAATTAATAAGTCATAGGAACGAATTAACAAGTTGTAAAAATCAATTATAAATTAAACACTCCTGCTGAAGATATAATTTGCTTTTCTGACCATTTACAAATGCTGTCATTTGCTTTGGAATATTGGGAGAAAACATGAATTTATGAGACCAGATGGGATCTGCCCTGCTTGAACCCGATATATGATGAAACGTGGTGAATATTATTAAACTTGAATTAGTTACTAAATTTCTTTTGCTTTCCATGTTGAAGGACCTTTTATTGTCTATGTTTTAATCTACTTTTAAAGTCTCGATCACATTAAAAGGATAATTTGCAGAATAGAGCTTGCCTGCTACTTAAGTGACGGGACATGTGGCCAAGTATGGTGACCCATACTCGGAATTAGTGCTCTGCATTTACCCATCCAAAGTGCACACACACAGCAGTGAACACACACACACAGTGAACACACACCCGGAGCAGTGGGCAGCCATTTTTGCTGCGGCGCCCGGTGAGCAGTTGGGGGTTCGGTGCCTTGCTCAAAGGCACCTCAGTCGTGGTATTCTCAGTCGAGAGAGCCCTGTACATTCCCCCCCCCCACCTACAATCCCTGCCGGTAGGAGACTCGAACCCACAACTTTTGGGTTACGAGTCCGACTCTCTAACCATTAGGCCACGACTTCCCCTGAATGTCTATATTCAAAGTATTCAGCAGATACTTTGTGTCTGCTGCGTGTTTTGCACATGAGCTGCACACAATCCAAACTACCTTGCTTAATCGACCATTAATTGCTTTAATCAATTAAATTTCGTATAAAAAATCAATTAAATTATTTGAATATCTACAGTTCTACATATAAATACACAATATAAGATCGGCCCCTCTGTATTAATTGTGGCCCCTCTTGTGCCCCCAGTTGAAAAAATCCTAGAATCGCCCCTGTGTCCATATTATAGTATAGTGTATATTGATTCATTCATTAATAGCACACAGCCCTCATGCTGACATGAGCTGGTGCTTCAGAGCAGTACAGGCCTTTGATTTGCTTCAGCTGTTTTAATTTGAAATGGGCCTCGCAACAGAAGAGGCCGCCGCTTCCGCTCGAAAAAGAGCCCCACCCCCGCCATCACGCCATG
>NW_015660196.1:425-562 GCF_001515625.1 Sinocyclocheilus rhinocerous | reverse complement strand
TGATAAGAGTAGGTCATTTGTAACTCTAATGAGAGCAGTCTCAGTGCTATGACACGGTCTAAATCCTGACTGGAAATCCTCTCTAAGAAGGAATATAATTGTGAGGATACTACCTTTTCTAGTATCTTGGACAGAAA
>NW_015660196.1:0-283 GCF_001515625.1 Sinocyclocheilus rhinocerous | reverse complement strand
GGGACATATCCTAATGACAATGATGAATTAATAATAGTCAGAAGAGGATCTATGACTTCTGGAAGCACCTCTTTTAGGAGCTTAGATGGAATAGGGTCTAACATACATGTTGTTGGTTTAGATGATTTAACAAGTTTATAAAATTCTTCCTCTCCTATAGTAGAGAATAGGGTTGGGTATCGTTTGAATTTTATCAATTCCGATTCTGCTTATCGATTCTGATTCTTTTAAAAACTGGACTTTTTAAGAGCTGTTTGTGTGCAAAATAGAACTGCATGATTCT
>NW_015660195.1:1230-1406 GCF_001515625.1 Sinocyclocheilus rhinocerous | reverse complement strand
ATGACATGGGGGTGAGTAAATTATCAGGAATATTTTATTCTGGAATTGAAATAGTCCTTTAAAACTGAAGAAATACAAAACCGATATATCTACAAGATTGTCAAGATTGATTCTAAAAGAGTTTTATTATTCAGATGTAAATTTACATTATCAATGAATTCTTCATAAACAGTTCT
>NW_015660195.1:0-323 GCF_001515625.1 Sinocyclocheilus rhinocerous | reverse complement strand
AGTCCAGTGATTATGTGGCCCAAATCAGGCTTGTGACCTGACAGCATATTATGTGACCCATGATAAACAAGATAAATAAAATATTGCACATTTTAATGAAGTGTAGTATTGTTTAAATGTAATCTTTGAAATGGCAAGTCAAAACAGAATGAAACATATCATTTCAAAATTAAGCAAATCAGTAAATCAGTCAACTGCAATAAACTGCACTTAATTATACATTTTTTATATTATTATTCTCAGAATAAATAATCTTAGAATCCTTACATAAAGAGAGCGAGAGAGAGAGAGATCATTTAACCATTATCATGCAATATTTATTT
>NW_015660194.1:0-489 GCF_001515625.1 Sinocyclocheilus rhinocerous | reverse complement strand
TATTTATTACCTGGAGATGACTTGACAAACACAAATAAACCGTATATTTTCGCAATCGTATGTTTAAATCTTCATGTTTTCCAAACGTTTCTATTTTTCTGAAAACAACTGTTCTAGCAAGCCATTCATACCACTCAATTACAGTGAGGTGATCAGATAGCAAGCTTTCAGTCCGGTTCCTCCTAAGCCTCCAGATCTGCTCCTTGTATGTTCTCCAGGCTCTTTCAATATGCTGGGTGTGTGCACCTGAATGTGGGTCTACTGTACATACCACTTGCTGTGGTTAACAGTATGATGATCAGACCGACAGTATGCAGTGGTCACGCCACTCGTCACTGATGACAGAGGACCCAGGACTTACATGATGGGCGATCAAGGGGACCAAGATGTCTTTGAGACCTTTTTTCCACAAGCTCTAGATTAAGCTTCCCACTTCCATTTTCTTTAGTCCTGACACTCAACATCCTAAATACCCACTTCTTTCTCTTG
>NW_015660193.1:0-1181 GCF_001515625.1 Sinocyclocheilus rhinocerous | reverse complement strand
AGACACAGCGAGACATCCGGTTGAAAGAGCTGGAGCTCGAATTAAAGTTTGGGCAGGCTAAGCAGTTTCAATCTCCAGTGTTATGGGGAAATACTGCTGTGCAGACGCCGGTAATCACTTCTACTCCTCACCCTGCAACGTTGCCTGTGTCTACGGTAAGTCCTGACGCTGATCTTAATATTAGTAAACAAATTTCATTAGTCCCTACGTTTAGAGAAAGTGAAGTTGACACATATTTCACTGTGTTCGAGCGCATTGCAGCCACGTTAAAGTGGCCGAGAAATATTTGGCCTTTATTGTTGCAGTGTAAACTTGTTGGGAAGGCGCAAGAGGTATGTTCGGCGTTGACACTTGAACAAAGTATGAATTATGATTCGGTTAAAGCGGCTGTATTAAGAGCGTACAAACTTGTTCCGGAAGCGTACCATCAAAAATTTAGGGCTCATTTGAAAAACCCCAGTCAAACATTTGTGGAGTTTGCACGTGAGAAGACTACATTGTTTGAGAAATGGTGTGTAGCGAGCAAAGTCACTACTTTTGAGCAGGTAAAGGAACTAATTTTGATGGAAGAGTTCAAAAACTGCATTTCAGAAAAGGTGGTAATTCATCTCAACGAACAAAAAGTTTCATCCTTAACTGAAGCTGTTGTTTTTGGAGATGAATTTGTGCTCCCACACAAGGTTGCTTTTCAGTCCCCACGTTTGTCACGTCGCACTGTTGTGAATCGCAACTATAGTTCTAAGAGTACAGATGCTGTATCCCCAGATAATCACACAACTGATTTATCATTGACGGTGCGAGAATGTTTTTATTGTCACGAAAGAGGACATTTGATTGCTACTTGTCCTGCATTACAGAGGAAAAGTCAGAGGAAGGCTCAGAATGCATCCAAGTCGGTAGCTTTTGTATGCGCTCATTCTCCTGATTCATTACCCTCTATTGATCCTACTTTTGAACCATTTGTTTGTGAAGGTGTAGTGTCATTGTCTGAATCAGATTCAAATCCTAAACCGGTACGTATTCTTCGGGATACTGGTGCTGCACAAACCTTCATCTTGGCAGATGTACTTCCATTTTCAGCACAATCTAGTTGTAACTCAAAAGTTCTAGTTCAAGGAATAGAACTTGGTGTGGTAAGTTCCTTTGCATACTGTGTACTTGCGTTCAGACATTGTGACTGG
>NW_015660192.1:0-2488 GCF_001515625.1 Sinocyclocheilus rhinocerous | reverse complement strand
CAACAGTCTACGCCGTGCCTCGGCAACAGCGGGACCGCTGCCAGCTCACGTCACCCCGCTCGTGACGTGTCGCTGCTCCATTGGACTGATTTTACACGTGCTTCAGAACGCGTTCACGCAGGGGCGTTCCCAAAGTGAATCTCGACGCAGCTCGAGTTCCTGAAAAGGAATTATATTTAGCAAACATCGAATATTAGATGACATCTGATGTCCCCTAATAAACCCAGTTTGGTCATCAGATATGATATTAGGCAGACATGAATCCATGCACCTTGCCAACACCTTTGCTAAAATTTTTATACCAGCATTCAATAAACTAATGGGCCTGTAACTACTACATAAAGTGGGGTCTTTGTTTTTTTTTTTTAAGAGAAGGGAGATAGATGCTTGATTTAACGAGACTGGAAGACAGCCTTGTTGAAATGACTCATTAAACATATCGAACAGTAAGGGGGCTACTTGTGTAGAGAATTTCTTATATAAAAGTCTAAAGGGAAACCATCAGGCCCTGGAGCCTTGTTACACCGCAAGAGGCCAATACAGGTAATTATTTCATCTAGCCTGATAGGTTCATCCAATGTCTTTGCAGTGTTTGTGTCAATAGTAGGTATTTTTTAATTATCGATAAAAGAATCCATTAAAGAAGAGGGGACTGTGAAGTATAAAGCTTAGAGTAAAAGGTGTAAAAGATAGAATACATTTTTTGAGGGCCATACACCAGCTTGTTTGAAGAATTATTAAAAATTTGTGTTATGTAGCGAGAGGTAGACTGGTGTTTAAGCTGGAAAGCAAGAAGGCGACCCGTCCTATCCTCATGTTCATAGTAGGTGGCTTTGGTTCTTTTAAGCAAATATTCTGCTTTATTTGTTGAGAGCCAATTTAAATTTGGTTTGTAACTTTAAACGTTTCAGTTTAAGTTCAGGACTGGGCTTACAAGAATACAGACTGTCCACCTCTAGAATTGAACGGATAAGCTCTTGCTGCTGTGATTTTCTCATCTTAACTAAATGGGCGGTATAAGAAATGATCTTGCCATGGATGAAGGCTTTGAATGTTTCCCATAATAGCGAAGCAAAAATGGTGTCTGTTTTGTTAGTTTCAATGAAAAAAATCTATATTTTTAGATACAAATTCACATAAATCATTTCTAGCTAGAAGCCCTGTAAATTTCCCTGTAAAGCCCTGTAAATTTCCAAGAAGGCCGGCTCTTAAAGTCAGGCAAAAAGGCGATGTCTAACATATGTGGGGCATGATCAGAAATAATGATGGCTGAGTAATCAGAGGAAATTACAGAAGAAAGTAGGGACTTGTCAAGAAAAAAGTAATCAATACGTGAGTAAACATGATGTACACTAGAAAAGAAAGAGATGTAGCATTTGGACCAATCAGACACAACTTTTTGTTATATTTAACCCTTTAAAACCGGATGTGTCGGCGCCGACACAATTAACCATGCTGTATTCATGTTGTCATAACTCACCAACCGTTTGCACTATGAAAAAAAATCCAATTGCGTCTGATAGTAGACAGCTTGCGCTTTATGACAATATACGGCTTAATACGGTAATTGCATGCTTTCCATCAGCGAATCACAGCGGCTTTCGGGGAGAGCGGGAAGGACGGATTTGAAGCGGGAGATACGGAGCGCAGCTGGTTATAGAGTTTGAGAGTGCAAAATATAATAAAAAAACGGACAAAAACATGGCGAAGAAAGGTTTTACAAGAGAGGAGAGAGTGCAAAATATAATTAAAAAACGGACGAAAACATGGCGAAGAAAGCTTTTACAAGAGAGGAAGCGATTGATTTGATCTTTGATGACACCTGGGAAGAGGCTGAGCATGACTCTTCAGACCCAGAGTCTGTGTATTCAGACATTGAGGAGGCGTATGCTACTGGCATTGATCCAGACGTAGATTGGTAAGTGAAGCTTATGTTTCTTTCTGATGAATCTATGAGAAATGTGAGTAAAATAGTCGCAGACTCCGTGTTTCAGTTTGAAATACCACTGTTTCACACACTTATGTGGTATATGTGCGTTTATATGCACATGCGTATAAGTGCCTATGTGCATGAATGCGTTCATGTTTGCTCGTGTAACTTATGTGTGTGCGTGCGTGTGCGTGCATGCATGCATGCATTCATGTTTGTGCATATAACGTACATGCACATCTATGTGTGTGTGTGTGTGCGTGCGTGCATGTGTATATGTATGTGTGTGTATGTGCATGCGTGTGCATATGTTTATTTGTATGTTTGTGTGTGTGAATGTGTGCATGTGTATATCTGTATGTTTGTGTGAATGTGTGCATGTGTATATATATGTATGTGTGTATAGGTGAGTGTGTATGTGTGCGTGTGTGTATGCGGATGTGTGTACGTGCGTGTGTGTGTGTGTATGCGAATGCGTGTGTACATGCAGGCGTGTGTGTGTGTGTATGCAATCATGCATGCATTTATGTGTATATCTGTATATTTGTGTATGTGTGT
>NW_015660191.1:0-8431 GCF_001515625.1 Sinocyclocheilus rhinocerous | reverse complement strand
GTGAAACTTTTGGAGTACCTTCAGTATTGAGCTGAAGAAACATACTCGCCAATGCATTTGTAAAATATAACATTTTACATCCAAATTCAAAATGGTTAATGCCCAAATTGGCTGACAAGGAAAAATCGTGCATTGTTCAACTTGGTATGTAGAAGAAGAAGAGACTAATGATTAGGGTGAGTAAAACACAAGCCAATTTTCATTTTTGGGTGAACTAACCCTTTAAGTAGCCCTAATACCTGTGTACTTACATAGTAACTAGGTGTGTACGTAGTATGTAACCACAGTGTAAGTACACATTGGTACATAGTATCTACAGCTCTAATGTTTGTGTAACTACACGTATGTAGCAACCCACTGAATTGTATGTGTAAGTACAAATGTGTAACAGGACATTGGTAACACAACACTTTTTGGTAAATTAAATAATCATTTATAACAGTGCTAACAGCACTTTTTGGTAAAGAAAGTGTTACACTTTATATTAGATTTACCATGTAATTACTCTGATGTTACACAGCAGCAGCCAGTAAGTTAGGCTTTACATATAAATTGTGGTCGGTGCCCAGAATGTTACACTTTATATTAAGTGGACAGTTCCTGAAGAGTTAACATGCAAGTACACTGGTATTACAGTGGTGCACCAACTCCAACAACTTGAGATCCAACTCCTCCCACTTTACATAGCCCTAAACCTACCCATCTCCACCCCCTGGATCAAATGGTTCCAATTACTCTTATGCATATTGTTGTTACAAAATCTACTGTTACACGAGTACTTAGTGAAGTGAAAAAAAGTGTTGTTGCCAATGTCCTGTTACACGTTTGTACTTACACAAACCATTCTGAGGGTTGTTACATGTGTGTAGTTACAGAAATATTACAGCTGTAGATACTATGTACCAATGTGTACTTACATAGTAACTAGATGTGTACGTAGTATGTAACCCCAGTGTAAGTACCAAGGTATTAGGGCCACAATATAAAGTGGGACCAAAAAAATAATGCATTGCTTTAACAATGCTTGCATTTTAATGTCTTGTATTTTCAGGACTTGCAGTTTTAGGGGCTGAAATTCAACATAGTTGTATATTTAGGCTGTGTTGTTGCATGTGGTTTGCCACTACAAGTACACTGTAGCACTATCTTAGGTCTTACATTACAGGCATTGCGGTTTATTGCTCTGGCCATATCTGCAGTCCTCGTTCCTCCCTGCAGCAGGACTACAGTAACTGGCTTGGTTTGTGTGCCCTGTAATAGCTTGTTTGCAATCACATGATTCTAAAGACGCACAAAATTCAGATGGAGGGCAGGAAGTGAAAAGCAGAATGGATGAGATGGAGGAAAGTCCGTGCTGTACTGGTTTAGGCACTATTACAAGAGAAAGGTATAAACAGAAAATCACAACATATGTTGGACGTGATCCTTATGTTATGAAGAGGAGCGAATTTTCAACAAAAATTGAAATACTTGCCTGCTATCGAGGCAGTGGATATAGGCTAAGCAACTAACCCTGATTGCAAACAAGCTGTTAAGTGAATCCTGCATTTATATGAGGGATGCGGGATATACAGTATGTCACTCCTGAAACTGTGCTGCTTGTACAGGGTATGTGGCCGTTGGTCCTGTAAGCAGCATGTAAAACAACACTTTTATTCAAATTCTGTATTGATTATAGCCTAGAAAGCGAGCAAATAGCGCTTCGATATAATCACTAAAAAGCTGTCACACACTTCAATTTATCTCACAATGTTCCGTTATAATCAGTGAAGCTCTCTAAACTTCACATATAATATCTTCTTTGCATCGTGTCTACATGTGGCGTTTAGCATTGAGTGAATTCTGATTGTCTCGTGCTGAATGCGTGAGAGTTGGCAGCCCTGTATCTATTTATATATTTCTTATATTAACCATTTGCACACACAAGCATTATCCGGCTCCGCTCCTCCCGACCGCAGACGCAGGTTTCAACTCGTAAATACGATCTATCCGACATGACTTGAACACACCATAAGTGAAGGTATTGGGTAATGTGATGAAGCATCAGAAGTGGCATAGTGGTTACAAAACAAATTGCTTCATTTCTTCCACTAAATAGGTGTTTCTCAAATATGCACTGAAACGAATGCATAAAGGGACGTTTCTTCGGGAAAATGGCATAATGTACAAAAAGAGGTATTTATGTAAAACATAATTTCAAATGGTGGATGCAAATCGAAAATAATTCGTGCTTTTTAGAGAATATTCATTTAAAGTGAAATGTAATTATTTTAGTCCACCCCGAGATTTTAAAAAGGTAAATGTCAATGCTTCACCGTGGAACTAGCATGTAGCTGCCATAAATTGTTAGTAATCAGGGTTTGTGAAACTGCAATTGATTCATGCGCAAGTAAACTTTTCACATTAAAAAGTCTGGTTTTGTTTGTACCATATAGCTTTGTCATGTAACTTGTATAGAGCACATCAAAGACATGAGCAGCAGTCAAAGTGAACACATGACCATTTTTTTCAGCCAAGGAGCTGTGTTTCTCAGCTGCCAGACCTACATGGACTGTCATATTCTTGTCAACGCCCACTTTGGTGTATTTGGGGTTTAAGAGGCAGCTTTGCGCACCATTTAAGGCACTTTTCCCAGCAGAGCCACGGGAAGCTGATTAAGAAGCACTTGCCTTCTCCAGCCTCTGATCTCCAGTTATTGTTCAAAATGAGCAAGATTGTTGTTTTTACCAAAGAGGGCTTCAACGGCAGAACAACTGAATTCAAGAACAATGTCAACAACTTAGAAAAAAAGGGCTTCAACAACGCCATCTCATCTCTCAAAGTCATTGGTGCACCATGGGTAGTGTATTATGACAAGAATTTCACTGGAAAGCAGCGGGTGTTTGAGGAAGGAGAATACGCTACTCTTGAGGACAAAGGAAAGTTTTCTTCCCTCAAGATGATCACAGATGACCTGGACGACCCTGAAATCCAGCTGTTTGAGCACGTGGACTTTCAAGGAAGAAGTGTGACCCTATACAAAGAAACCAATCTTCACAACATTGATTTCAGTGACACCGCTTCTTCCCACAAAGTGAAAAGTGGTGTCTGGGTGCTCCACGAGCACGTCAATCATCAGGGTGACCAGCTTGTGTCTTTCCCTGGGGATGAAGTTCCCAGCTATCTTCCGCTCTCCTTCAGCGATGTGGCCAGCCATGTGCATCCCTTGCTGCCGAAGCCATAGACAGCATCATTCAAAGTACACTCTCTGCAGCTGAATATAAACTGGAACCCGTCTGGGAAGAACAAGGCAGGTGGTGGGGAATGACTGATCTTGACAAGAAACAATGACTGTGACTCCAATAAGTCTGAAAAAACTTCATGCAATTTAATGCAACCTTATCGATTACAGATATCTGTCTGAAGACATTCAGTGTATGCTAATTTGGCAAGTGTTCTATAACAGTGATGGAATTTTTTTTATTTAACATTTTAAGTTGCTTTGGCTATTCATCTATAGTGATCAGTGGCAGTAAACATGCAATAAAGTACAGCTTTGGAATTGTAACGCTCTCTGTTTCTTGAATTCTCATTTGCCTTTTTACAATAGTTTTTCAAAGTTATCCCTCTATTACATGTACCACCGTCCATGTAATCCTTTACAGTCACTGACCAATGATGCACTTTTAATACCTTTCATGGCAGTTTGTTTTTCTAAACATAGTTGAGATTTTAATTTGCCCCTATATTCTGGGGTGAAACTGATATGGAATAAGATGGATATTTGTGCATTGTGGTGAAGATTTAGCTTTAGTTTAAATTAAATAGTCATTGTAATATCTCTCTGCAGCCACATGTGTCATTAAAGAATTTAGGTCATTAAAGAAATACTTAATCGAACATGGTTTAGATTAGAATGACATGAGGAGTCTGTAAAAACAGAAATTTAAGTAAAGACTTTTCTTCTGTGGAAAACAATTAAAGGTATTTTGAACAGTATCTCAGCTGTTCTTGTTTTTGTCTGTATAATTAAAGTCCATGGACAGATTCATACCTTTTAAAATCCAAAAACAAGAATAGAAATTTTTTTTTTTTGGTGAATTATCCGTAAAAGCTTTGTTTGTCTTCGGAACACAATTTAAGATATTTTGGATGAAAACCGGGAGGCTTGTGACTGTCCGATTGACTGCCAAGTAAATTACACTGTCAAGGTCCAGAAAAGTATGAAAGACATCGTCAGAATAGTCCATCTGCCATCAGTGGTTCAACCGTAACGTTATGAAGCGACGAGAATACTTTAAAATCAAAGCGTAAATACACGTAGAAAACAAATCCTTCTGGCGCGGCTGACACAGAAGAGCGTACGCTGCTTGCATTCAGCTCATATTCTCCAAAATGGCACTACGGTGATGTGGAGAGAGACAGAGGAGACAAATTGTTGAATAAAGTCGTTATTTTTGTTTTATTCGCGTACAAAAAGTATTCTTGTCGCTTCATAAAGTTACGGTTGAACCACTGATGGCAGCTGGACTATTCTGACGATGCTTTTCATACTTTTCTGGACCTTGACAGTGTAAGTTACTTGGCAGTCTATGGGACAGTCACAAGCCTCCCGGTTTTCATCCAAAATATCTTAAATTGTCTTCCGAAGACGAACGAAGCTTTTACGGGTTTGGAACGACATGGAGGTAAGTGATTAATGACTAAATTTTCATTTTGGGGTGGAGTATCCCTTTAAATACTACACTAATTGTAATTGTAAAAATAAATTTTAAGTCACTAATGGACCATAATTATTACACAAATAGTTTTTAGCACCAAAAGATCTCCTCAAAATATTAAACATATTACTGAACTAAAATATAGGACATTTATTAAGCTGAAAAATAGTAAAGGTGTATAGTCACATTATAAGTAAGTAGGGTTGTAACGCTATACTGGTACGACGGTTTATCACGGTTTGAACGTGCATGGTTATCATACCGTAAACATTTTAATATCTATGGTTTAAAAAAATGAATGAAAAAAAAATCTCACCATTGCTAGCTGCTTCTGCATTCACTTGGCTGCTTACACGCACTTACAGCAGAGAAAATGACAGAGACAGAGATTATATCTAATCTCTATCCCCGTTGAAAAAAAATGTAATCTGCAGTATGGGAATACTTCGGATATAAAACAAAAACGAACGCGGGGTTGTCCTTGACGACGGATTCAATTTGCAAAAAAATGTGGACACAAAGTGGCTGCAATTAAAGCAGGCAATAAATCCGACATGTTCGCTCATATTTGCTGACACCATCTCTCCGTGCAGATGAAGGTGTGTCGTATTTATAACAAGTTATAAACTAAGGTCGTATGATTTCCGTGATGCAGAGGGAATCTTGGTGCAGTCGTGAACATGGAATTTACAGTATAACGCGGATGTCACGTAAAAAATGCACTCTAATGGATGGATAAATAAAAAGTAGATATGATATGTGTCTGTAAATATTTCTGCACATAGAGACTGCTATATAAATAATCTGCTTGTTTCTGCATGTCTCTGAGTGGGATGCACTTTTTTCCAGGGGTTTCAGAACAGCGTAACACCGTGTCTACACCGGATGCGAGCGGCGCGGCGCGACAAAACACTATAGACCTCATTATAATCAGTGATGCTGGATGTGGCGCGACACGACAAATCCCGACAGAAAACTGTTGCTGCGTTCTATTTATTGACACAAATTTCAAATGATTTTCAACAGTCGCTTTGTCGCTTCCAGTGTATACAGACTTTAGCTGTTGCATCCGGTGTAGACACGGTGTAATCGAAACTGTGTCATCAGGCAGGCGTGGCCTATTTGAGAATCTGCACAGGTCATCAATCATGTGCAGCTGGGGAAAAGCCATTTACTTCAAATACCTGATCGCAGGGGTTTTGTGTCAAATGCCTTTTATATTCATATACAGTAACTTCAGATACCTGTCCTGATCACAGTGGTTTTGTGTCCAATACCTTTTATATTCATATACAGTAACTTCAGATACCTGTCCTGATCACAGTGGTTTTGTGTCCAATACCTTTTATATTCATATACAGTAACTTCAGATAACGGTCCTGATCGCAGGGGTTTTGTGTCAAATACCTTTTATATTATGTACAGTAACTTCAGATACCTGTCCTGATCGCAGGTGTTTTGTGTCAAATACCTTTTATATTATACACAGTAACTTCAGTTCCCTTTCGGTACTTCACTCGTACAGCGTCGCTAGACGCTATGGGGAAAAACTCCTTTTTCTCCGAGGACTGAAGCCTCTGGGCAAGCCCCACGCAGAAGCATACTGTAATCATATACTTACCCTCAAATTGTTCTAAACCTCTATGCATTTTTTTTTTCTCTTAAACATAAAAGAAGATATTTTGAAAATGATCGCAACCAATTTCTAGTCCCCATTGACTCCAATAGTGTACTTTTTCCTATATGGAAGTCATGAGGGCCCAGCAACTGTTTGGTTACCAATATTGTTCCAAATATATTCTTTTGTGTTCAACAGCAGAAGGAATCACATACAGGTTTAGAACATCAACAGAATTGTCATTTTTGGGTGATCTATTCCTCTAAAGCAGCCTAATATAGCTGTTGTTGCCGTTTGTGTCAATAATGTAAATCAAACATCAGAAAGAAAATCACTTACTGTCTTTGACTGAATAACTTTTGTAAAATAAATAAGAATGAATGTATATTGAATTTATACAGTGAAGACTATTCAGCCTATTTGCACATTTTCTTTATACAATATAATATTTATTATTCAGTGCTTTAAGTTTTTTTTTTAAGTAGGCCAATTTTTTTATTATCTTTGTTCTGTTGTAGCCTAATTTGTGACTGTTTACTTGTCTTCAGTAAGCTTATTTTTACTTAGGCTTGTATTATTTTTTGTGATATTGAAATTGGTAACAAACATTTCAGTGCATCAAGAATTTTGATATGGGACAAAAATCATATTTTAAGCTTTTTGTATATATATATATATATATATATATATATATCATTATGAGCTCCTTTCAGGAACTCAAGGTCATCTCTCCGGGATTCTCCAGACAAGCCTTCGCAAAGCTGCTGGACTATCGCACTAAGACTGGAGGAAGAGTAAGTGTAATTGTTTTACCATATTATCTGATTGCTTTCCATAAGCAGACCTCATCACATACACCATTTCATTCTATATATCTTCCAGTCTGGACATATCAACGGCGATACACTACAGCGCAGCTTCTTAGAGTTTTCATATGCTTGATTTGAAGAAGACCAGCTCTGCTGTGGTGCTCCTTTCACCTGCCCAGCCTGCACGCCGGAAATCTGGGCTGTTTCAGCCGATGGAAACAGAAAGCTATATCGCTTTCGCCGAGACACAAGGTGGTCTTTTGTTTCAGTCTTTTTATTGATTTATTCATTTACTTTATATATTTAATGGATGTATTTCCTATTTTTCTTTCTTCCTCAGCTCTGATGATCCTGCCTTTTTTGAGGGGCTCTTTGTGGCTGAAGACGTTGTGGTGTCTAGATTTGTGGAAACCATACAGAAAGCAGTGAGAAATGCAAGTTTCAATCATAACTTGACCAAAAAGTTGTTACAAAAAGAACCATATACTGTATGTCCGACCTTGATTTCTTCCCCTCTTCAACTACTACTCCAAAATCAAACTGAGAGAAATGCCATTGCTTTTCTTTGATTTGTTGTGTTTGTTATGTGTGTCATAGACAGGGAAAGGGCACATGTGGGGTCTCCCGGTGGACAGCAGCGAGGGAGACATCAAGGAGGGCTTGCATAATTATTTCTTGTACAGATTGTAAAGCCCTTTGAGGCAAATTGTGATTTGTGATATTGGGCTATGTGATTGAATTTCTTTCACCCATTTACTAATAGATTAAATGGAGTGGTAGGAACCAGGAAGGAGCAGGGACAACCGCCGGTGAGGAGGTCGAGCAAGTGAACAGCTACCTCTCACGTTGTGCCCTGACAACCAAATATATGTCCAAAGCAGGTAATCAGATTGTTTGCAATATTCTTTTTTTATTATTATTCTATTTATTTATTTTTTTTAGATTAAGCATCATAACCTTATTATTTGCTTTAAACAGCACGGGTGGACATGCTTACATTGCATGCAATGGGGTGGAACCACAAAAAACGTCTCTCTCTACATCAGTCACTTTCAACAAGATATGTGAAGGTAAGTCTCCTATTAATTGTTTTATGTGTCATTTTGTTGTGTGCACTTGGCCTGTTTTTAACCGTACTAAGTCTTGATTATTGTATAACACTGTTTCTCAGACTTGTCAGAGACTCCGGGATGAAACGGCAAGGCTAGCTGAACTAAAAACAGAGTTACTTTGCAAAGATGAAGTGCTGTCACAGTGGCTTCTGATGTGAAGGAATGGGCAGCTGGCGGTAAGCATGACCAGAT
>NW_015660190.1:2038-2267 GCF_001515625.1 Sinocyclocheilus rhinocerous | reverse complement strand
CTTGTACATTCCTGCTCATCTTAATATTTATTAAGTCTACAGTATTCTGTCCTGCGCATTTTATTTTATTATTTTTTCTTTTATCTTACTTTTTCCATAACTGTAGTTATATATAATTTTCTTGTGTTTGTATTCTTTAATAATTGCACTGTCCATGGAGCGGACCTGACTTACATTTCACTGCTGGTCATATATTCTCTATATAACCATGTATGTGACAAATACAAAT
>NW_015660190.1:185-2028 GCF_001515625.1 Sinocyclocheilus rhinocerous | reverse complement strand
AACTCTTAAACTCATAAAAATGTTGTCTTTCCATTTGGATTATACAGCCTTTATCTTATATATGGTGCTTACAAGAAAGCTGTGAATTGGTTGTTCCTGGTTGTTGTTTTACAAGTTATAAGCACTTTTTCTAAATAACATTGTAAGTTCATTGATTAGCTAATATTGCAGTGTAATTTTAATTTTACTCGTCATATTTTCGTCAACATTCTGAAGATTATGGAATATTCTGGGATTTGGAGGTGCTAAAATGTTATAACACACAGGTTTTTTCTTTCTTTTTGCTCAGAACAAAACAAAACAAAACAAAAAATACTAATCTATAGCACAAAATCACACACAGAACTGGGAAAAGGTACTGCAGATGACACGGCGCAGATGTCATGTAGCTTCTCACCTATCTTCTCAGGCAGCTTCTCACGCGAGAAGGGGGGTGACGAAAGTGTCGCGCTTCTTATCACATGTCATTGGTCACGGCTTCAGCTCACGGCTAGGTACGCGACGATCGACACGACTGATTGATTGCTTAGTTAGCAAAGTAAGTGCATAAATCACACCTCATACCCGCTCTGCATACGCACCGCTTCTGCACTGCCTCTGCTCTGCTCACGCGTGCGGTGTGAAACGGGCGTTACACCACTGGAAACGTTGTTCAACTGCCGTCTTTTGTAATGTTGTCACGTTAGTGGGCGGTGGTTAAGTAAATAGTCGCTACCATCCAGGCGGCCTATTTGCACTTTATTGTAAATAGACACTGTTAATTAAAAGGCACCACACTACAGAAAATGCCATATACTCCTGTAATTTTTTTCTGGGGGAGGACCCACCCACATTTATTTTGCTTCTGATGCCTATGAGTGAGAATACGCGTTGGTATACGCGTTGGTATCTTTTCCACTTCGAGAGGTCAGAACTGTCTTATTTCACACCTCTCCTCACTGCAGCCGCCTACTCTCGCCTACATTTCAGACGAGGCGCATCTCAAACAAGCCTACTGTCAGCCTCTAATCTACACACTCAGTTGATGTTTTTAAATCTCGCGTGAAAACATACTTGTTTTCAATGGCTTTTAATTGTTGACTTTTGGAAGATGTAAATTGTTTTAATTGTTTTTCTGTCATTGTTGATTTTTGTTTTTACTATTCTCCTCTTGTTGTGTTGCTGTACAGTCCTTTGGTCTACTTTGTAGTGGAAAGGGCTCTATAAATAAAGTAGACTTGAGACTTTATGATTATTAGTCTGTGGTGTATAAAGTACCTGAAAGCCATTCTCAAGTAACAGTACAGATATCTTACCAGAAAATGACTTTGGTAGAAGTTAAAGTCACCGTTTAGAATATTACTCGAGTAAAAGTCTTAAAGTATGTGATATTTATTGTACTTGAGTACGAAAAGTATTTTTAAATCTTAAAAATACGTAAGTATTGAAAGTAAAAGTAAATGCAAAATGGAAAAGAAGCAAAAAAAAAAAAAAAAAGTACAGTAGTCAACATTTGAAGTGGATCAAAAAAGTAAAATGTACAGTAGTCAACATTTGAAGTGGATCAAAAAAGTTCATCAAAGTTGTCCTAAGACAAGAACACATTTTAGTTTTTAGGACAACTTGAAAGAAAGGTTTTGATCCACTTTGAGTAGCAAGATTGTGTTCAGTTTTAACTATTTCTTCCATTTTGTGTTTTTGGGTAAGAATAAGAAGCACTTCATCCGGTACTTAGTGTCTTTCCAACATAAGAAAACATTTCTGGAATCTGTGTCTGAAATAGCATTTAGATGTATTTACACAGTTTAATGTATCTCAGAGGGGACATGGATGCATTTAAACTGCAGTTACAGATGCATAAATA
>NW_015660190.1:0-134 GCF_001515625.1 Sinocyclocheilus rhinocerous | reverse complement strand
TAATGTTTTGTTTTTAACATAAAACGTTGAATACTGATATTTGAAATAATTTAAAACATGAAAAAATTGTCGAAATGTGAAATTAAAACATTCATTCAGAAACAAAGCATTAGACTGTGTTAATGAGTGAATCA
>NW_015660189.1:734-906 GCF_001515625.1 Sinocyclocheilus rhinocerous | reverse complement strand
TGCACCCAGTACCTCACGCCCGTTCCTGGAGCATCGCGGGCTGGTCCGCAGCGTGCAGGAACCTCCGCTGATGTCGGTGCGAGCGCCGTGGTCTGCTCGCAGAGTCCCCGAGGCAGCGGTGTCCGCTCACAGTTCCCCCGAGGCGGCGGTGCCAGCTCGCAGTTTCCCCGAG
>NW_015660189.1:0-223 GCF_001515625.1 Sinocyclocheilus rhinocerous | reverse complement strand
CGAGCAGCGTGGTCTGCTCGCTGTTTCCCCGAGGCAGCGGTGTCCGCTCTCAGTTTCCCCGAGGCAGCGGTGTCCGCTCACAAAGCTCCGGAAGCGGCGGTGGCCGCTCGCAGTTCCCCCGATGCGGCAGTGGTCGCTCTCAGTTCCCCCGATGCGGCGGTGGCCACTCTCAGTTCCCCCGAGGCGACGGTGTCCGCTTGCAGTTCCCCCGAGGTGGCGGTGT
>NW_015660188.1:623-2700 GCF_001515625.1 Sinocyclocheilus rhinocerous | reverse complement strand
TACTCAGGGAACCATGGTTACATAAGTAACCTGAGACGTTTTTTAAGATCGTAAATAGCATATCGCCTGTCGTTATTTAAAACGGTAACAGTTAATAAACAATGACTTTGTCTGTATATTTAAATTCCATGTTATAGTTTTTAAGTTATTCTAATTATTCTAACTACTCGGCTACGGTTCTGCCTTACAAACACGTTTACTTATAAACTTGTAAGCTTGTAAGCCTTATTCTCTTCTTTTAAACGAAATTAATATAAATAAATTATGCAATCACACACAATATAAAACAAAGCAAAACATATATTTTTTATATATTTAGAACCTTTTATATTTATACTGTATCATCCCCTAAACATAACCATCACAGTAAACTTTCTAAATTTTTATAAGCATCATTTATTATAATTTATATTTTAAAAAGCTGTCATTTATTTAAACTATTACTACATATTTGGTTTGTGGGGACACTCCATATAGGTGTAATGATTTCTTTTTTACTGTACAAACTGTACACCTACCCCTCACACACAAAAAAAATCTGCATATGATTCCATTTTAGTTAAATATTGTTTGCAGGCGATCTTAATTATGAGGACTCTCCCATTTATAAAACGTTTTAAACAAGTATTTTAAACAGAATTTTGTATTTTATTATTATTATTATTATTATTATTATTAATATTATTTATTTTTTCACTAACCACCCATAAACGTTGCTTTCTCAAAAATACAAACATGTACATTCATGCTGCTCACATATCTTTGTAGCCCAGTTTGTGCTGAATACATTATAATCAGACTTTAGCCATTAATATATTTTTAAGATACTGAAAAAAAAACACAAATGTCAGAGCATGTCAGAACTTCTCCAGGGTTCCCAAATTCCCCTTAGACCCCAGAGGGACTTATAAAACACACCATTCTCTTCTTTTAAAGAAGATGGTAATAAATATATAATTATATATGACAGCATGTTACTAAAGCAAATCATTCATCATACACTTTAAACATGTATTCAGCATTTATTTTATGTATTTATTAAGTTTATTGACGTTATAAAACATGTTACTAAAGCAAATCATTTATCATACATTTTAAACACATTTTCAACATTTATTTAAGTTTATTGAACTTATCAAACACATCAATCTCTTCTTTTAAAGATGTTAATTAATCAAATGTAATTATATATAACATACTGTATAAAACAAACATTTAATATAGTTTTAGGTCACAATAAATATGAAAATGATGCCGTACATTTTTTCAAAAATGCTTGGAGGTAGACCTTTACGCAGCGACGTCCAAACATGGATGAAATGTCCCCAAAATAAAAACAAAACAAAATAAAATAAAAATGTTTAAGTTGAAATATAGACAAAACTCGTAGGTCCTTCAGGGTTAAACACCATTATGAAATGCTTCAGACCCACTCAGAGGCGGGAGGAGTCTCTGCGGTCCATTACAGTGCATGTGTCAAGTTTCTGGCCTCTAACCCTTTTCCAGAGTGAACGTCTTCATCTTATAAAATTTATTATTATTAAAGCATAATCTTAAGAGTGTAAATAAGATCTTTCAAAATTAAAAGATTGTTTAGACGAAATCTTAAAAGATTTAAATAAAATATTTTACTTATTTGCATGCAAATGTAACCTAAATTATGATTTTTTTATTCAGCAGTACTTGTTCAAAACTTAATTTTAAAGGAAACTTGTATATAGTTTATTTTATTTCAAAACATATTCCTGCTTAAAAGGCTAAATAAAAAGTGTCCATATCTTAGAGTCCTATGGAGAGCCTGCACTATCTGACATCCTTTGTCTGCTAAGATCTAGTTCTACACTTATTGTTCTATATCAGACTTTTCTGAACGCTCTTTATCAGTGTGATAAATATCTGGGTGAAACATACCCTTCGCTGAACATATACTTTTGGTTATCTACTGGAAAATATATGTAGACAGACTAGTGTTGTCAAAAGACCCGGTACTTCGGTACCAAGTCGGTACTAAAAAAATGAAAACGTTACGGTACCAGTTTTTTTTTAAGTACCGGTGGTACCGAGTACCCGGTCAACC
>NW_015660188.1:0-432 GCF_001515625.1 Sinocyclocheilus rhinocerous | reverse complement strand
GCTCTCTTCATAAAAGCACTGAGACATGGCGACCTCAAAATGAGGAAAACAATCTAACAAAACACTTTAAAGACACCCAGATCAAATGAAAGAGTTCAAGCAGGTAAGTTTCATTTAAATTTTTTGTATTTGTGTTTCCCATACATTGATTTATGTGTGGCTGACCGCCACAATATCAAAACTCACCGCCATAAATAGATTTTCCAAAAGGCTTTGACTTCGTTGAATAAACATGAGCACTGCACGTGTCAAAGTCGAAACCTTAAGTTTTTATATCACTGTATTTCTGAAAGAAAATTATGGATGTCATTTTCATTTCATCTTGCCTGTAATGCCTGAGCAGCGTTTGTGACATGCATTATAATTTGAATGTCGGATTGAAGCATAAGCTAATATAATGAGCATTAGAATGAAGTTTCTTTATTAACTATT
>NW_015660187.1:757-943 GCF_001515625.1 Sinocyclocheilus rhinocerous | reverse complement strand
CCTGCACTGTGATCCACAAACACTCCTATTCTACTGCTGCTGATGATGGGCTTCACAGGGAGAACAGTCTCTATGTTATTGTGTCTGAATGAGTAACTGTCAGGAGAGCAGTACAAACTCCAGGACTGATCATTAGATCCAAACAAACACTCATAACTCCCTCCCTTCCTGCTGATGCTCTTATAT
>NW_015660187.1:273-634 GCF_001515625.1 Sinocyclocheilus rhinocerous | reverse complement strand
GACAAACATCAAATCTGTCTGGATGATCAGGATACGGCTGTTTCTCTTCCACACGTGTCACCTTTCTGTTCTCCTCAGACAGACTGAGATGAGTGTTTGCTGTGTTTGGATCCAGTGTGAGAAAACAGACCCCTGAACTACAGCTGTGTGTGTGTGTGTGTGTGTGAGAGAGAGAGTGTGTAGACGTACATTTCTTTAGTCCTGCTGTAATCCTGGATTCTCCTCCATGATCCACACTAGAAAACACACACAGAGTCACATTCAGTCAGAAAACACAAGTTTTAGTTTGACAGATTTAAAAAATATTAGACAGAAATTAAGCTTAAATGAGTGGTTGCTATGGTACTTGGGGTGGTTGCTA
>NW_015660187.1:0-233 GCF_001515625.1 Sinocyclocheilus rhinocerous | reverse complement strand
GGTGGTTGCTATTCTGTTGATAACGCACACGGGGTGGTTGCTCTGGTGTTGCTATGCAGTTGCTAGTATTATCATCACATTGCTAGCATGTTTTGTAATGGTTTAGCATGTTCTAGGCTTGATTGAGTCTCAAGGGATTCTGGGAGTTTAGATTTGAATTTTGTCAGTCAGAGTTTGAAAAGTCTTGTCTCATCTGAACATTCCGTCAATAGCTGTGTCTCATTTAGAAGGCT
>NW_015660186.1:382-565 GCF_001515625.1 Sinocyclocheilus rhinocerous | reverse complement strand
AATCTATCGACTAATTTATATATTAATCGATTAATCTAAACGATTAATTTCCCACACGCAAAAAAAAAACAATTTTAAAGGACATTTTATTAAACTTGCAACTTTGCCATTCAGTAGTGTACCATAAAAAAAGTATAAATGTAAACAAGCCATTGACGAAATGTAAAACTAAAAGAGTAAAAA
>NW_015660186.1:0-252 GCF_001515625.1 Sinocyclocheilus rhinocerous | reverse complement strand
CAAAAAACACTTTTTAAAGGAGTATTTACCAGAAATGTTATTTACCAGAATTTATTTAGGAGAAAAATGTAAATGTGCAGTATTTCTTTTTTTTTCTTTTTTTAAATAAAATCAATTAATTGGAGATGCTTTTGATTATTAATTTAATGGAACCATTAAAATGGAATCCAGAAAATAATGGAAAACTAAATTTGGTAAAGATAAAACTGTAAAACTCAATTAATTAGACAGTCTTTTTGATTAATAAAATTT
>NW_015660185.1:292-539 GCF_001515625.1 Sinocyclocheilus rhinocerous | reverse complement strand
ATAGTGAAATAAAATTCCTTCCTTCATATTTGTTGATATTTGTGTGTTGAACATATGTTTGATTGTCATTTAAACTCCTATCTGATTTTCTATATTAAAAAAAAAAGTTTTTTTTTTTTTTTTTATTTTTAATAAAGATTACCTGCCCGAAGGGTATATATATATACACACTACCGGTCAAAAGTTTGGAATCAGTAAAACTTGTAATGTTTTTTTAAAGAAGTCTCTTATGCTCATCAAGGCTGCA
>NW_015660185.1:0-271 GCF_001515625.1 Sinocyclocheilus rhinocerous | reverse complement strand
TTCTGCTCATCGAGGCTGCATTTATTTGATCAAAATTACAGAAAAAAACAGTAATCTTGCAAAATGGTATTACAATATAAAATAATGGTTTCTATTTTAATATCCTTTAAAATATAATTTATTTCTGTGATGCAAAGCTGAATTGCACACGATCCTTAAGAAATCATTCTAATATGCTGATTTATTATTAGAATTATCAATGTTGGCCACAGTTGTGCTGCCATATTATTTTTTTGGAAACTGTGATACTTTTTTCAGGATTCTTTGATGA
>NW_015660184.1:0-2042 GCF_001515625.1 Sinocyclocheilus rhinocerous | reverse complement strand
TCAAGTACTTGATTTGTGTACTTCGTCCACCTCTGGTTACTCACCGTCTTGTATGTACACCATTTAATTGAATGATTTAAAAAAAATTATTTTAAATCTGATTATGGGGTTTAAACTAAAGTAATTCTGTTGTTTGAAGATCAAATACCCATAATTAATTAAATATTTCTTTGACTTTGAGAGATAGTTTACCCCAAAATAAGTTTTGACTAACTAAAATGTATGCATTTCACATAAATGCTGATCTTTGGATCTTTCTATTCATCAAAGCTGACTGAAAAAAATGTACTTAACTGTCTTTTGTAGGACACTGAAAGGAGAAATGATGGTCGAATAATGCATCAGAAATAAAACTGTCTGTTGTAAGTGAAGGTCTGTGTTTTTGTGTTTTAGGTGGTCTGATTATGCATGGATGGATTGCTTTGTACAGGAGAAGGTAACTGAATGGCAGCTTCCAGAACTTGTAAATAGTTTTGAAGGTAAGTGTCCCTGTTATTTCCTGTTATGTCCTATTTGTCCTGTCCTTTCACCATCCAATAAAGCCATACAGGCCATTCACTATTCTTAATTATACCATACTCTGCCTGAATACTTAATTCTGATTAGCTGGAAGTTGTGGCGTAAAACTGTTTAATGCACAGGCAGTTCAATCTCAGTTTAAGGACCGTTGTATATTAATAATGTTTCACTGAAACACGCATAAGTCATTTGCACATAGAGATTGGAGATCACATACAATCATTCAGGAGCACAGAAACTTATCAGCACTGCCCCACGACTTGTATTAATAAAATCACTATGATACTGAAAAGCTACATTTTATTTCTTACCAACAAGTAAGCTGAAGTAATTAAATGCACAGCTTTTTTTTCTAAAAAAGAGAGATACTGCACACAGATGCAAGTTATTTATAGACACATCTTTCATCTTTCTCTAACAAAATCGCAATTTCTCTCAGTAACTAACAAAAATAAACACAATTTTTACCCTTCCTTTGAAATATTGTGCTGTAAACATTAATAACAGCTAGTTGTCATTGCTGGCAAATGATCATGGTATAAGCGAGATAATCCACGGCTAGCTGTGCATTAAACAATTTGAATGCACTCTTATTTTGCTTGGGTGTTTCTTTGCCTCCACATCCTGCAATAAAATTGGATTAGTTCACTTCCAGAATAAAAATGTCCCAGTAATTTACTCACCCCCATGTCATGCAAGATGTTCATGTCTTTCTTTCTTCAGTCAAAAAGAAATAAAGGTTTTTGAGGAAAATATCCCATGATTTTTCTCCATATATACAGACTTCTATGGTGCACAATGGATTGAAAGTTTAAAATGCAGTTTTAGTGCAGCTTTAAAGGGCACTACATGATCCCAGCCAAAGAATACGAGTCTTATCTAGTGAAATGGTTGGTCATTTTCTAAAAAGATTCAAATGTACATATCTACAGTGCATACATTTTTGCTGCGATATCCCGCTTTATCATTTCAAAACCTGCGGAAATTTGTAGAATTATTCACAATACCCACAATCCTGCGATGAAATTCATGCCATGTTCAAGTGTATTGTATGTTCATACATTTTTTTTTGTCTTTCCAGGAAACATGGTATGCCCAATGCCGAAATAATAGACCAGCCGCTGGGTTCACTGAAGAGAGACTGAGGAACATACGAAAGCGACTGAGGCGCTTGAGACGACCACAAGGAGAGACAGAAGATGCACCATGCAGGACAGTCATGCCAGGTAATGGGTAGACTCAATTCTTAAAGGAGTAGTTCATGCAAAAAATAATCCCTGCAATCTCAAACTCCCATGACTCCCATGTAAAGACAAAAGGATTTATTTTGTTTATAATTCAGAAAAAAGAAGCATCCTCTCATTTCTTTAATTTGCACATTGTCAGTGGATCAACAGCAGAACTTTACACTTCAGTCTACGCTTTTATGGGATTTTGGTCGTTTAGTAAATCTGGCTCTGTATTCTACATTAGTTATTAGCTTGCTACTGTTTTTAGTAGTGTTGATAAATGTAAAATTATTT
>NW_015660183.1:0-2540 GCF_001515625.1 Sinocyclocheilus rhinocerous | reverse complement strand
ATGTCATTTTACTTCTTCTTTATTTTAATAATAAATTGATTCTGGCATTAGTTACACTGTTTGTGAATTGTCAGAATATGACCGAATTTTATTTAAATAGTTCAGATCAGCAAAATCTATTGAAACTCACCACAAGGAGGCATCATTCCTGAAATTCTTATATAAAGCTGAACCTTATGAAGAATCTGAAACTACAAAGAGAAACAGAGACCATACAGTAAGAATTCTGTTCAAATATTCTCCCTTTTCACCTTTAAGTGAGAATGGCAAAATGGGTGATTATTACTCTTTTCTTCACAGCTTTTGAGTTTGGTAAGAACATTATTTCATCATTTACAATTTATTATCTGTGTGAGATACTCAATGTAAGCACATGAATAATGGCTACATCTATTTTCCAGTGTGCTGGGGACAAGACAAAGTTGAACAACCTTTAAGAAAAATGACTGCAAATGAAGCAGCTCAAATTACTCGACTGTGCAATTACTCTACCAGTTTTCCTAATGCTTATCTCTTCTGGTACAAACAGCTACCAAACAGATCACCAACATTCATTCTGAGTGAATTTTCAATTGGTAAAGGAACTACTGAGGATGAATTTAAAGAAAGATTTTCTGCAACATTGGATTCAACATCAAGAACAGTTCCACTGATGATCAAGAATCTGCGTGTGTCTGACTCTGCTGTGTACTACTGTGCTTTGTGCTCTGAGGCCCACAGTGACTGAAACACACTCAACAATCACACAAAAACACTGAGATCTACCACAAACCACTCCTGTCATCATGATACACTCACAAAACACCAAATAAAATCACCAAAAGAGAGAGTGTACAGAGTTCCATGACCATGAATTTCATAACAGGATCTTAAAGTTAGTTCACCCAAAAATGATTGTTCTCTCATCATTTCTCATCATCCTCATGATGTCCTAAACCTGTATGACAGTCTTTCTTATGCAGAACACAGAAGAAGATATTTTGAAAAATGCTTGGAGACCACTGATTTTGACCATTGACATTGTATGAACAAAAACACTCAAAATATTTTGTTAAAGTCATACAGGTTTGGACCAACATGAGGTGAGTAAAAGTTTAAATAAATTTTTAGGTGAACTATCCCTTTAACCAATTCAACATAGATTTTAATTTCATAATAAATAGTAATAGACACAATTAAACAAGTAACTAAAAGTAATTAACTACTTTCATGTTGCATTTAAAATAATTAGCCTACATTTAATGATTAGATTTTTTAGGTTATTTGGGACAAAACCAATATTGTCTTATAACCTTATCCCATGTTTTTATTTTTTCTGTATTATGAATCTGCCCTTTTCCATTTATAACTGAGAAATGAGATAAGATTGAAATATCATTCTATCAAATGTAATGCAAATTATTCTACAATACTATGACACTTAAGTGTCAAAATGAATCACAAATTCTTTCAGTCAAGCAGTGTATTCAGATACTGTGGTATAGTCAGTCTCCTCCTCCAGGTGTTTGTAAATGTGTTCAGTGTAACTTTAGCAAAGAGAGACTGAAGCAATGAGAGGGTTAAAACTGCTGTTCTACTGTGCATTCATCGATGTGCTCATTCAGTTTAGTTTAATTTAGCACACCATATTTATAGTATTATGATGACACACTGGCAAAAATATTTCATGATGTTTATCCCAAATTTCTTGAGTAAGTAGATTTTAAACACTTTTATTCAATTTGAGAATGATTGAATGAATTAAATTTGCAAATGGTTTTCGAAATTCCAGGGTGTAAATCTAAGGATGCTGTCCACCAGAATATGAGAGTTCAAACAGCGGTTGAAGGTGCAGCTGTAATAATCAATTGTTCATACAACCACTGATCCATCGTCAACTCTCTTCTGGTACCAGCAAAAAGTAAATGGATTCCCAAAATACATGCTGAACAGAGTTGCTACTTATGGAAATAATGAGGAAGAGTTCAAGAAGAGATTTAATGCAAGTCTGAACACACTAACAAAATCAGTTCCACTGACGATCAAGGATGTGCGTGTGTCTGACTCTGCTGTGTACTACTGTGCTCTGCAGCCCACAGTGAGTAAAACACACTTAACACTAGGGTTGGGTATAATTATTTTTTTCCCCCGATACCGGTGCCTGAACCGATACTTATTAAAAAAATAAATAAATACAAATTCCCCCAAAAATGATGGATTGGCCATTAGCACTATAAACATATGATAGTCTGTTTCATTTATACTGGACGCCAGAGGGCGCCCTCGCACAGAAAATCCACATATCCAGTCACAGAAGTAGCGAACTCATGACCCTCCAGGAAATCCCTTATATGGACAAAGGCATGGCTATTATAGCTGTCACTGAGTAAACAGAACATATAGACTTTTTGAATAATAAAACAAAGACAATAAACGCTCGCCTGCGACACTATAGTTTATCTGTGTTATTCAAGCCATCTCTGGTATTTTCATAATAGTTAAGTATATTTATAATACATTGCTAATCGATGTATTATTTTTAAAGTAGCCTATGGAACATA
>NW_015660182.1:0-473 GCF_001515625.1 Sinocyclocheilus rhinocerous | reverse complement strand
TGAACTAACTAACACAATTCAGTTGTTCTGAAGCTGAAAACTCGGAGTTTCCATCTCAGGGTAAGTCAACTCAGAGTTCAAGTTTTAACTCAGAGTTGGTTGAACCTCCTTACTGAAACAGGCCCCAGAAACAGACTTAGCATAAACAGAAACACAACTCACCGACAGCAGGTTACACAGTACAAAAGCTAGACAAAGAACAAAAGCAACATGAGGGCTATTTATATCAAACAATGAGGGTCACATGACAAGAACCAACCAACGAGAACCAAACAATACTAAGACAACCAATGAGAACATGAAACATGAACCAAAGAACCAATCAGAACATAACACACAGACAAGGGTAGTACATGACAATCACATGAGGGGCAAGGAACACATGACAAACCAGGAAACTAAACTAAGATAGAGTCTTACACATTACATTGCTGTTTGTTGCTACCGTGTGTTTTGAGTTTGAGCTCCGTCAA
>NW_015660181.1:781-889 GCF_001515625.1 Sinocyclocheilus rhinocerous | reverse complement strand
AACAACAACAAAAGTGAATTTTGCATCCGATGACCCCTTTAAACAAATACAGGTATTTACAAAATTAAAGTTCATTGAAAGTATGTTTTTTTTTACATATTAAAAGTT
>NW_015660181.1:0-584 GCF_001515625.1 Sinocyclocheilus rhinocerous | reverse complement strand
GCTGCTTTTGCAAGTTTCCGTGAAAACGTTTCAGCTTTTATTTTCCTTTTTCGCCCTGAAGAAGATATCACAGGTTCATCAAGTTCGTCGAAATGATCCTCGATCACTTTTAGTCAGCTTTGACGAGGCTCCTCTCAGCTAGCGCGTCTTTTCAAAGTGAAAGTAGCCTTGTCACCTGACCTGAATACAGCGCGCTGATTGGCTGAAATGGATTTATCGGCTTCTGTTCAAAAACAACAAGAGCGCTTATCGGCTTCTGCAGTGAAACGTGAACTCGCCATGCCTTGGAAGTGAACAAAACCGGCTTTTTTGACAAAACGACGTGTTTAGGGTTCAGAGCGCGCTATATAGAGAATAATGCACAGCAATCAGCTCGTGTTTTTTTTTTTAAAGTGGCGTTATCGGCTTTTGCAAATGAACTCTTCTGATGCACTGCGCTTTGTCTCACTGTTGCATGCTTGCTTTTATTTCAGGGATACTATCCAGAAAGACATGGAGATCTGGCAGACTTCGGGTCAGTGGCCGTTTTCCTGTTATTCTGTCCTCCCCGGCAAGCTTTCAGGTGAGTTTAGCACTCAGACTTT
>NW_015660180.1:0-4462 GCF_001515625.1 Sinocyclocheilus rhinocerous | reverse complement strand
ATGTAATAATGATTGGCCAAACATTCATGCATTTAAGGGTTAAAAAGTAATTCATTTTAATCATTATTTAAAAAAAAGTTATTCCTCATTATATGCAAAAAAGGTTAAAATATAAACTTTAGATTCTAAACAAAAATAACTGATTGCTTACCATTAAAAGCAGAAGAGAAATTACTAAATTAAAAATGATAATAAACAAAAACAAAAGCACAAAATGTTAACTTGCACAAAGTTTGAGAGACACATTCACTCATTTGAACATAGTAACTGTTGGAGCAGCAGAATATAATTTCTGTTACTGCTCAAATAAAAATGCCATTTCGAACTCTAAACCTACATTTCATTTCTAAAGAAATATTCTCATGAAATTATTATGGAGAAATATTTCAGTAAAATGTATATTTCAGTCAGAGTTATTGTGCTCCTGTTCTGCTGCGTGCCACGTGTTCGACATGCATGTGTTCACCGGCGCTCCTTCACTGACGTCTGTGGAGTTGAATGGAGATTTCTTCTCAGGTTATGCAAAATAGAAATACTTTCTAACATTCACGGAGAAAAATTTAACCGTATGCAAGTTGTGCGCTGAGGAGAACACGTTTCAAAAGCATTACACAGCAGACACGTCTGTCAAAGCACAACAGGACAAACCGCAGTAAACGCTTGTGCTTTCGTCTGAAGAGCTGAATATAAAGCGTTCTGATGTTTCAGACGACATCTTTCCCACAGGAGCTGTTTTCCATGCGTTTGTCCATAGAAGTGTGTTATTCACTGATATAAAGTGATGTGACTGATGGATGTTTCTGTGCACAGCGTTCAGACGCCACTAATCCATAATCACACTCACTGACGATTATTTTATTATCGATTTTATCAATTATTGTTGCAGCCCTTCTTATAATAAATGAAACAGCAGACAGAACTAAAGGAAGAATGATTTCTGTGTTTATCAGGATCTTCAGGAGGAGGAAGAGATCTTCATCTGCAGATCCCAGCTGTGTGTCTCTGAAGAGTGACGGATCCATGAATCCTCCTCCTTTAGTTAGAGACAGACTTATAATAAATGAAACAGCAGACACAACTAAAGGAAGAATGATTTCTGTGTTTATCAGGATCTTCAGGAGGAGGAAGAGATCTTCATCTGCAGATCCCAGCTGTGTGTCTCTGAAGAGTGACGTATCCATGAATAAGCCTCCTGTATTCAGTGATGAAGCAGTGACCTCTGACCCCAGGTGAGGATAAACGTGTGGTGATGATTGAACTGCTTTATGGGAGTCAAAAACACACTCAATGCACACAGACAGGACTAGACACAATGAGGACATGAGCTCCTACATTAAAAAACTTCAGGAGCACAATGAAAATGTGATAAATATATATGAAATGTCATGAAAATATCTAATAATGTGTTTTTCTTTAATAAAGGGATACGAGACGACACTTACAAGCAAAATTATTAAATTTATTAGAATACAAAAAGCACTCAAAGTTTTTAAATAGTTCTGTATTAAACTGTGTTTAATAATTATGTAATTATTTATATGCCTACCTTAAACAACAGTGTGAAAGCAGAAATACCAATATTAACCTGGGAAAAACAAAGCAAAAAACGTCTCAGGTTACGCATGTAACCATGGTTCCCTGAGAATAGGGAACGAGACGCTGCATCCTCTAGAGGGCGCTAGGGGAACGCCTTCGGCATGACCGGTGTCTGAAGCATGAGTCTAAACACGACAATGAACTTGACATTGGCAGGTGGCAGCCCATGATGTCATAACTGGTGCGGCCGAAAGTATAAAAGGGCACCTGTGAATTACATCATCCACTTCTTGTCTGAAGGAGATGTATGCAGGGATGCCCGAAGCATGGCCAAGGGACGCAGCGTCTCGTTACCTATTCTCAGGGAACCATGGTTACATGCGTAACCTGAGACGTTTTTTGCTTTGTTTTTCCCAGGTTAATATTGGTATTTCTGCTTTCACACTGTTGTTTAAGGTAGGCATATAAATAATTACATAATTATTAAACACAGTTTAATTACATGCGTAACCTGAGACGTTCCCTTTCGAAAGGGAACTCTACACTGGGTCCTCTAAAGGGCGCTAGGGGAACGGTATACCAGCGCCGCCATGCTGAAGGGATGAGTGCCTTATTGGCTGAGCCAAGACAAGACTCAAGGAGTCCTCACCCCTGCACCAGCAACGCAACCATAGACCAGAACTTCGAAGGAGCGGAAGCCAAAGAGGCTCACAGAGAGCCTAACGCTCAGTTTCGCTAAATGGCCCGTGAAGCTCTGCAGAGTGGAGGCCTAAATGCAACACTTCTCAAAATGAGAGGTGGCCTAGCACACTCCATATAAGGTCAGGAGCCAAGGGGGCTCCAAGAGAGCCTAAATCACAGTAAATGGCCGAGCTCTAGGAGCGGAGGCCTCAACATGACGACTCTAAACGAGAGGAGGCCTAACTACACTCCATGCTCAGGACATCTTGTAAGGAGGCTCACAGAGAGCCTACAACTCACAGATCCTGTCCTAGCAGAGCTCTCGCGAGCGGAGGCCTCAATAAATAACCCTCTGTAGCAAGAGGAGGCCTGACGACGCTCACAGTAAATGGCCGAGCTCTAGGAGCTGAGGCCTCAACATGACGACTCTCTAAACGAGAGGAGGCCTAACTACACCCCACACTCAGGACATCTTGTAAGGAGGCTCGCATAGAGCCTACAACTGACCGACGCTGTCCTAGCGGAGCTCTGGCGAGCGGAGGCCTCAATAGATAACTCTCTGTAGCGAGAGGAGGCCTGACTATGCTCGCAGTAAATGGCCAAGCTCTAGGGGCGGAGCTCCAATCCTTCTGCTCGACTTATATAGATATCTTAGCTTCTCAAAGTCAGATGACTACACATCATTTAATTCCTCAGAATTAAATGCAGCCAAACAACCAAACAAGTGAAACACGGTCTGGATGTTAAGCTGAAAATCATCAAAATATATGCAATATAAAAGAATCGTGATAGCTTGCAATGCATTAATTTTGTTGCAGACCCATAACGAGCCGCTCGATTCTATATTGCATAAGAGCTTCTACCCGCAAGAAGAAAAATGCGTTGCATTTTAGCTCAGGACATCTTGTAAGGAGGCTCACAGAGAGCCTACAACTCACAGATCCTGTCCTAGCGGAGCTCTCATGAGCGGAGGCCTCAATAAATAACTTCTATAGCGAGAGGAGACCTGACGACACTCACAGTAAATAGCCGAGCTCTAGCCTCAGCATGACAACTCTTTAAAATGAGAGGAGGCCTAATTATACTCCACGCTCAGGACATTTTGTAAGGAGGCTCACATAGAGCCTACAATACACAGACGCTGTCCTAGCAGAGCTCTGGAGAGCGGAGGCCTCAATAGATAACTCTCTGTAGCGAGAGGAGGCCTGACGATGCTCACAGTAAACAGCTGAGCTTGTAGGGGCGGAGCTCCAATCCTTCTGCTCGACTAATATAGATATCTTAGCTTCTCAAAGCCAGATGACTACACATCATTTAATTCCTCAGAATTAAATGCAGCCAAACAACCAAACAAGTGAAACACGGTCTGGATGTTAAGCTGAAAATCATCAACATATATGTAATATAAAAGAATCGTGAATAACAGCTTGCAACGCATTCATTTTGTTGCAGACCCATAACGCACGCGTTACCGTGGCAATGCGAGATTCGAGCCACTCGATTCTATATTGCATAAGAGCTTCTACCCGCAAGAAGAAAACGCATCGCATTTTATGAATGAACACAGCTCCCACGAGAGCTGACTGTGCGTGCTCCGCTCTCAAACAAACCACTCATAAATCGCGTGTATCCCCACACATGATGAAGCGATAGAAAAACAAGCGATCTAAAAAGCAGTATTAATGCAAACAATATCAACCTCCTCAGAGGAAGATAGCAGCAGTGAGCTCTCACTCGGAGGGGGAAGAGACCGCAGCGCGGGCTTCCGAACCCCGAGAGAGAGTGCTAGATCAGAGGTGAGCCTCGTCCCACATCCCACATCCCTCGAGAATAGGGACATTGCAAACAGAGCTTCATTGAGAAAAACCCTTTCAATGCGCGCATTCTGCTCCCTCAGGGGCTAAAACGCGCTTGCTCCTAACTCATGAACAAACAGACGATCTCCTGAAGACAAGAAAGAGGATGACGTAATTCACAGGTGCCCTTTTGTACTTTCGGCCGCACCAGTTATGACGTCATGGGCTGCCGCCTGCCAATGTCAAGTTCATTGTCGTGTTTAGACTCATGCTTCAGACACCGGTCATGCTGAAGGCGTTCCCCTAGCGCCCTCTAGAGGACACAGCATAGAGTTCCCTTTCCAAAGGGAACTTCCATAATGTGGGACTTTAATTATAAACAAACAGAAATACAGCGGGACTCGTATTTTAAATGCCTGCTTTTCTATTGCTGGCTTCTCATTCAGAAA
>NW_015660179.1:9543-11567 GCF_001515625.1 Sinocyclocheilus rhinocerous | reverse complement strand
AAAGAGAGAAGAGAAAAGAAAAGAAGAGAGAGAAAAGGGGGGGGGGGTCTATAATGAAGGTATGGTCTCAACAAAGGAAAGCATAGGATTCCACATTTTATAAAATTAATTAACAGAGTCTCTAGTGGAGTGTTTAATTTTTTTTCCAAATGTAGAAAAGACATTAAGTCCTTTAGCCAAGAAAAATTGCCAGGAGGGTATGAGGATTTCCAATGTAGCAGTATTCGCCTTCTGGCTACCAATGAGGCAAAAGCAATAATATCGGCATGACGCTTATTATATAAACCATCGACAGGAGATACTCCAAAAATTGCAATTATTGGACAGGGTTTCACAGAGACATTGAGAACTCTTGACAATGTGTCAAAGAAAGAAGACCAGAAAGAATTCGGTTTAGGACAGGTGTAAAATGTATGAGTATGATCTGCTGGAGACAGCGAACATCTATTGCACCTGTCATCTTCTGTTAAAGAAAGTTTTTTTTTCAATTAAGAGTTAATTTTAGCTAAAAAAAATTATTCCACAGCTCCTCATCAAGTCCCAATCCTAACTCCCTCTCCCAGGTTCCCTTAGGTTCAGAAAGAGGAGGGAACTGTGAAGATCGAAGCAGGTCATAAATAGAGGCAATGCGGTTTTGAGATTTTTTGGAAGTGAAAATATATCTTCAATTAAAGTTTTCTTTGGTTGATGGGGGGATGTAGCTGTGGCAGGGTAAGTATTCTATCTGCTTTTGGCCCCGGTTGGGGTGTGATTGGCAGACCAATGAGGTGTAAGCGGCCATAGGATTTAAGGACTCTTATTTTGATGGGTGTGGTGGCGTTTCCCTTTCCGTTCCTATTTGTGTTCAGTTTGATTAGAGTGGGGCTGGTGGCATCGGCATTGCAGCACGTTTGTGGTGGAGTTCACTTGAAGTAATAGCGACAAAAGCGGGTGTGTGAATGCTAGACGGTACATTGAGCCACGGTACTTGAGTAAGTAACCATATAGCTTTGCATTTGATCTTCGTTCAACCCTAATCGGGGAATGGAACATCACAATCTCTAAGCCGATCCCTTGCTGAAGACGCTACATGTGACGCCGCTGCTGTTTTGCTTACGGGCATTTTTTGTTTTTTTGATTACGGACATTTGTACTTCATTGCTTACGGCTTTGCTGCGTGGCGGGGCGTTTGGGCTGATAGCTATAGCTTTGTGTTTCTGCTAAGCTATTTATCAGTTTTATTTTGATTTGCCTAAGTAAGTGTTTGTTTTGTTTTGTTTGCGCTTTGCGTGGTATTTTCCTCTTGTAGTCTGGGTTTGCTTTGCAAACGGTGTTAATTTTACTTTATTGTTAATTTTCATTTTGTGCTATATTTGGTTGATTTATTTTTCAGCTTCATTATCGTCCACTTATATTTTTGTTTTGTTTTGTGCCATGTATTTTACTGGGCCAATGTAAAGAGTTATAATCCTTATTTCATTTACTGCCTTGGTATTCTGGTGCCATTTAGGCACTGCTGTTTGCTTCTGCTGCTTCTTGTGCCGTTCGGAGGCCTGAATACTGGAGTTACTACGTCCAGTGTCTGTAAACTTAATTTGATTTGTTATTTTTCTTTATTATTCATTGTAATTTTCTTTTGCAATTTTTGGTTAATGTGTGTTTCTTATTTTTTTTTCTCCAGGAGCCAGTGAGGACTCGGTGTGGAGCAGAGGAGGCTATCTGCTTTCCTTCGGTGGTGTGTGCTTCACGGGGTGCCATGTGTCGTGGTGCGATCTCTTTACAGTGTGTGTGGTGTTTGATTTGTTGTGAATTTAGCTGGGTTTAGACGACCTCCCGAGTTGCAGCCGGCCTGCCCTGTTCTTGCTAAGCCTGGCCCTGGAGAATTATTTTTATAATCTTGTGGGTGTGTTTCATGGGGGAGAGCATTTTATTGATGCTCTTATAATAAAATATATATATTTTTTTGTATTGATACTCACGTCTCACTACATCTTATTTCTTGCCCTCAATTGGTAAAACGTACCTGTGTGTCCTTATTGGGAGCA
>NW_015660179.1:3650-6972 GCF_001515625.1 Sinocyclocheilus rhinocerous | reverse complement strand
TCAAAAGCAGCGGACAGATCCAGCAAGATAAGTATAGAAGATTTGGAAGCCGCTCTTGCCAGTCTTAGGGCTTCAACAACTGAAAGCAAGGCAGTCTCGGTCGAATGTCCACTTCTGAAGCCAGATTGGTTGCTGTCCAGGAGGTTGTTCTGTGTGAGAAAGGCTGAGACTTGGTTGAACACAACTCGTTCAAGTGTTTTTGTAATGAAAGGTAGAAGGGAAACCGGTCTGTAGTTCTCTAAAAGAGTTGGGTTAAGAGTGGGTTTCTTAAGAAACGAGCCTGTTTAAATGTTGAGGGAAAAACACCAGTGTGAAGGGATGTGTTAATGATGTGAGTGAGTGCAGGTACAACGGCAGGAGAAATGGCTTGAAATACTGTCCTTATTGGGAGTATTTCCCTGGTGCCCCACCAGGGTGGCGTAGTCGGATGAAACTAATTGTGATTTAGGGTCTTTTAGACCTATGTGAGTGCCACATAGAAAAATATGCTTTAGCAAAATCGCGTAATTGAAAATAACAAAATAAATTGGATTTGGAGATTTTGAATCTACTCAAAAATCGTTAAATGACATAAATGTGTCATCAGAAAACAAATCCTGAAGCAGTACTAAGCCCTTCTACCTGAGCTGTGTAAAAGTTGAGTCCAAAGTAGAAGGAACAAAAAGATGATTACCACAGATAGGCGCAAAAGTGGACAGTGTTTTTAATCTAAAATGATGTCGAAACTGTTTCCAGATTTTAAATGAAGAAATCACAATCGGATTAGTGGTGTATTTAGAGGGGCGCCGCAAATTGGGGTCGAAAACTAATGCCGATAACGAGGATGATATGCAGGAATTAGCCAATTATTAGCCAATCATACACCAATTAATATCCGGCGAGTTACACCATAAATATATTTTCTGGATATTAGCTGCGCAATAGCAGAAAAGAAAATTTGGAAGGGCAAGACCCCCATCCTGTTTGGTTCTTTGAAGAGTTGACTTTGAAACACATAATATATGAGGATATAATGGCATCAAATGACTTAAAAATATTTGGGGAGAAAAATGGGAACAGTCTGAAACAAAAAAAAACATATGTGGAAGGATATTCATTTTAATTGATTCAATCCTGCCTACTAACGATAGTGGAAGATTATTCCAATGTTGAAGATCTGCTTTAATACGGTCCATTAATTTTGTAAAATTATCTTTGTGCAATGACTTGAATGAGTCCGAGATATGAACCCCTAAGTAACAAAAACCAGTAAAAGACATGTGAAAGGGGAGCATAGCCGGAGGAATTTGTTTTGCCAACTAATTTATGGGAAAACATTCTCTTTTAGCCAGGTTCAACCTGTATCCTGAAATCCTGTATCTGTTTGTAAGTTTAGCCGCTCTGTCTCCAGGGTAGGATCTGGTGACCCGGGGCCTCATGTATAAAACTTTACGTAGATTTCATCCTAAATGTGTGCGTACGCACAAAAGCTACATTTATACATGATTTTATACATTGCTCTCTATATAAAAAGTACTGTATAGTTTTATCACACAGCACAATGCCACAGTTGTCGCAAGTTTTGAGGGAGCGTGCAATTGGCATGCTGACTGCAGGAATGTCCACCAGAGCTGTTGCCCGTGAATTGAATGTTCATTTCTCTACCATAAGCCGTCTCCAAAGGCGTTTCAGAGAATTTGGCAGTACATCCAACCGGCCTCACAACCGCAGACCACGTGTAACCACACCAGCCCAGGACCTCCACATCCAGCATCTCCACCTCCAAGATTGTCTGAGACCAGCCACCCGGACAGCTACTGCAACAATCGGTTTGCATAACCAAAGAATTTCAGCACAAACTGTCAGAAACCGTCTCAGAGAAGCTCATCTGCATGCTCGTCATCCTCATCGGGGTCTCGACCTGACTACAGTTCGTCGTCGTAACCGACTTGAGTGGGCAAATGCTCACATTCGATGGCGTCTGGCACTTTGGAGAGGTGTTCTCTTCACGGATGAATCCCGGTTTTCACTGTACAGGGCAGATGGCAGACAGCATGTATGGCGTCGTGTGGGTGAGCGGTTTGCTGATGTCAACGTTGTGGATCGAGTGGCCCATGGTGGCGGTGGGGTTATGGTATGGGCAGGCGTATGTTATGGACAACGAACACAGGTGCATTTTATTGATGGCATTTTGAATGCACAGAGATACCGTGACGAGATCCTGAGGCCCATTGTTGTGCCATTCATCCACGACCATCACCTCATGTTGCAGCATGATAATGCACGGCCCCATGTTGCAAGGATCTGTACACAATTCCTGGAAGCTGAAAACATCCCAGTTCTTGCATGGCCAGCATACTCACCGGACATGTCACCCATTGAGCATGTTTGGGATGCTCTGGATCGGCGTATACGACAGCGTGTTCCAGTTCCTGCCAATATCCAGCAACTTCGCACAGCCATTGAAGAGGAGTGGACCAACATTCCACAGGCCACAATCAACAACCTGATCAACTCTATGCGAAGGAGATGTGTTGCACTGCGTGAGGCAAATGGTGGTCACACCAGATACTGACTGGTTTTCGGACCCCCCCGGACCCCCCAATACAGTAAAACTGCACATTTCAGAGTGGCCTTTTATTGTGGCCAGCCTAAGGCACACCTGTGCAATAATCATGCTGTCTAATCAGCATCTTGATATGCCACACCTGTGAGGTGGATGGATTATCTCGGCAAAGGAGAAGTGCTCACTAACACAGATTTAGACAGATTTGTGAACAATATTTGAGAGAAATAGGCCTTTTGTGTACATAGAAAAAGTCTTAGATCTTTGAGTTCAGCTCATAAAAAATGGGGGCAAAAACAAAAGTGTTGCGTTTATAATTTTGTTCAGTATATTTCAGCCACCCTGACTGCAAATAATAGAAAAATGTCATACAAAGGCAGTTGCGATTTGTAGAGTTCATCCTCAGGGTTCAGGTGACAATAAATCATGAGATAAACTTGCCTTCTGATGTGTAGAAAATGAAAGCACAGAAACTGAGATTAAAATTAGACCAGGATTTGTGATGTGGATGTTGTGTCTAATTGAATATTCCCCCCTTGGATGCTCTTTGTGTCTGGCATGTGAACTAGAGGGGACGTTTCAATATATAGCTACCAAAGCCTGCAGCAATAACTATATCTAGGTTGAAAGCACCCTCCTCCACACACTCACACAGAACACCCACATGCACACATACACACACGCACACACACACAAGCACGCGCGCACACACACACACACACACACACACACACACATAAAGACATTTCTTTATTTAGACTATAATTAATCAGTTAT
>NW_015660179.1:0-1622 GCF_001515625.1 Sinocyclocheilus rhinocerous | reverse complement strand
CAGTACTTTTTTACTTAAGTACATAAAAAATCGAGTACTTTAGTACTTTCACTCGAGTAAAATTGAAAAAGGAGTACTTTTACTTTTACTGGAGTAATATTTTATTATACGTATCTGTACTTTTACTCAAGCACTTGATTTGTGTACTTCGTCCACCACTGGTTTTCACACAACAAAACAATCAAAATTTTCTAAAACCACAATTTTCAGCAAATTACTAGGAACTCACCAAATATAACAATAGATAAGATGACAGCAAATATTGTGTATGCCTGAACTTCAAGCTCGGCAATGTTTCTCTAACACATGTAACTCAAGTTACTTTTTTCCTGGCAAAGGTCAATAAGCATGCCATTCTACTTTTTTCCTCTGATGCTTCGAAGTGGCTCCAGTGCGCACATTTCTTTGCAATGTTTGGCAAACTCTGACCGTTTCTGGCCGCTATGGAACTTTTCACGCAATGTCTTGCAGGCTTCAGCGTCACAAGCTTCTAGCTCTGCTATTGCTGCAGTATCCAGTATGTTTTGCGGTCCACCCCACACTTGTGGTAAGCCAGTGTTTTGGTTATTCCCTGTTCCAAGTATTGCAGGACCTTTTTGCATCTTCTGGCAGAAAAACTGGAAAAGATCAACGGTGCATGCTTAGTATGTAACTCCAGTAAGACCATTTAATATATGAAGAATTCATTTGCAAAAGCCTCTAATTGTGACTGACATGTTTTATAGTAGCATTTTCTATCAGGCTCTTATGATTAGGTTTAGTCATTTCACTTTAATGGTAATGGACAGTTATTGATCAGTTATTAAAATGCTTTATTTAAAAAAAAAAAAAAAAATTCCCCTTTAGTCAGTTCATTGACATTCATTGAATTCACTGAATTCGTTTAAGAGATTTGATTGTCTTTTGCTGCAAAACCAGTTAAATATGTTAAACATCTTTTAAGTACTTAAAATAATTAACACTATACACACTAAGGATGTCATCAGAATCAATCTGGGATTACATGAACAAAGTTGGTTACTGCAAATATTAATTTATGGTGTAAAGCCTGCCACACACTGCGATTTCATCAGTCTTATAAGAGGACTGCAGGTCACACTGTGAGACATGGATCTAATCATCCTGGGTAGGATGTATGTTGATTGTACGATGATGACACCTGTTGACTCGTAGGCTACGACTCGAGTTACTATAGAGCAATAAAACGCCATCAGCATGCACTACTGCTAAACAGAACAGCATGATGAATCACATTTGGGAAGTTGTGGTTTCTGTGTGCTGAAAAACAAAGGAAGCTGTGAAAGAGGAATGGAAAAGAGTTTGAGGTAAGCAGTTTTCAATTTTAGCGCCGTATCACATTGATTAAGCACCATTTCGTGTTGCATTTGTACTGGCTGGTCCGTGGACGTAGGCCGTAGCAGCAAACGCACTGTGAGATGATCATGCTGAACTTCTGACACTGCCAGAAAACTATCGTAGGGTATCTTTGGTCACAAGACCGTGACAACAGCCATCTGTAAACCTGTCTCACTCTATGACATAAGACCACCTTTAAGAAGCCACAATCACAGAAATCACCACGATTGCTTCACGATGGCAATCTTTCGTCTGGGACAGCCAAA
>NW_015660178.1:3166-3315 GCF_001515625.1 Sinocyclocheilus rhinocerous | reverse complement strand
ATTATTATTATTATTATTATTATTATTAATAATAATAATAATAAACCAAAACAATATAACTCAAAATGGAGCCGTTGGAGCCGTACAATAACGTCCACATCCATTGCTGCAGCACTTCTCATTGTTGGGACAGTTAGAGTCACTCTTAC
>NW_015660178.1:0-3008 GCF_001515625.1 Sinocyclocheilus rhinocerous | reverse complement strand
ACCCCTAGCATCCATTAACCGAAACTCACCGGAAACGGGCAGCACACAAACAGGCCTAAGGTCAAATCGACAGCATTTGTGTCCTCTAGAGCGGTCGCCATCAGAAGAACATCCTCGACGGGACGGCACGATTGTCAGTGTCGCGGGACAGTAACTGTCCACTAGAGCAGGGGTTCTCAAACCTCTCCATGAAGTACCCCCAGCACTGCAAGTTTTGTATGTCTCCCTCTATCTGACACACCCACTTCAGGTCTTGCAGTCTCCACTAATGAGCTGATGAGTTGAATCAGGTGTGATAGATGAGGGAGACATACAAAATGTGCAGGGCATGGGGTACGCCAGGACAGGTTTGAGAACCACTGCACTAGAGGATTCAAGAGGATAGGAGAGGGGTGAACGTGATTTGACCAAGTACAACATGTTCCTGGAACAACATTCCATTCAACCAATCAGAAGCGAGGGATACGTTTTCAAGAAATGTCAGTTTTAGGCTTACAATCAGGGTTACATGCTTCTACACCCTTGTTATTCACCTATCATTTTCCTCTGATTTTAGGAATAAATTATGGGTAGGGTGAGGTTTAGGGGTAGGTATTGGGTTAGGTCTATATTTTTGGTCAGATGTTGATCCAGGAACATGTCTTACTTGGCAAAATCACAGCGACCATAGGGGAGGAGTGAGTCATTGCGATTGAACCGAATCATTTAACAGTTGATTCATTCAGGAACGAAACACTGTCATGTTGCTCAGAGACGCAGAACAGTGCTGTGGCTGTGTTTGGATTTATTTTTGTTGTCGAAATTGAGCAAAAACAGGCAATGTGCTGTCTAAAACGTAAGACTATTAATTAACTTCTTGTTTATTGAACTGTTGTAAAATCATTTGTAATCATGCTGATTTTTGGAGAGAAAATTTGTATGCAGATTTATATTCTGAGTTTTTTAATAAGTGATTGAAAGCGCAGTGGGCGCCACTTCTTTTGTTTGTGCCAGAGAGCTTCAAATAAAGTACGAGTCCCAGTCACGCTGACCCTGTCTTCTTTCTTCCACCCTTTGAACCACATCACACTTGTGCCGAAACCTGGGAAGGAAGAAGAACGCCGCCGCCGTCATGCAGTCCCCGCCAGGATCGCCATTTGTGGAGGTCATCCAATCACTCGCGGGTCTTCACCAGGAACACCATCAGGCACTGCTGAGCATGAGGGACGATCAGGAACGGCGTTTCCGAGCACTCATCCAAGCCCAGCAGGAAGACCGCGAGCTGTTCCGGAGCTGGATTGACCGGGAGGTTCGGGCTACGGGAACTCCATCTGCCCCAGCACCGCCCACTCACGTGCCTCTCAATAAGATGGGTCCCCAGGATGACCCGGAGGTGTTCATAGACCTGTTTGAGAGGTCGGCTGAGGCATGTGGGTGGCCCCAAGAGGACTGGCCAGTGTGGCTCATCCCCCTGCTTTCTGGAGAAGTGCAGGTGGCCGCACAACAGCTGCCAGTCCAGAACATCCTCCAGCAGGTCGGCACCTTTCGTGATGGCAACTGGCGGAGGACCAGATGGTGGCATGCCCCGGGGTCGGCGAACCACTGCCATCTGTCTCTCTCTCTCTCCCTTCCCCTGTGTTTTCTCCCTCCAAATCTGTCCCTTTTCCCAGGTCCAGAGGGAATCTCCCCCCACGAGCCCCACCCCGGTGGAGGAGTGGTCCAGGAACGGAACCAACAGCTGCCCCGAGGGCGCCGCCCAGGGGGGCGGGGTCGACCAGCATCAGCCCAGCCGCAGCTCCCGTGCCTCCGCTCTCTCCACGCCAATTCCTTGACCCGCTTCCTGCCACTAGGGCGGCGGAGAGGCCTGGGTCAACGATCTGCACGGGGGCATCGCTTTGCATTAGTCCTAGTGGATTATGCAACACGATACCCAGAGGCAGTGGCGCTCCGCAGCATTTCCACAAAAAGTGTAGCGGATGCACTGTTTCATCTAATCTCCCGGGTGGGAATCCCAAAAGAGATTCTCACCGATCAAGGCACGGCATTTATGTCACGGACTCTCCGCGAACTTTACGAACTATTGGGCATTAAATCGATTCGTACCAGCGTTTATCACCCACAAACAGACGGTCTGGTCGAACGATTTAATCGCACATTAAAAACCATGATTCGAAAGTTCGTTCATGAAGATGCCAAAAATTGGGACAGATGGCTGGAACCTCTCTTGTTTGCCGTGCGTGAGGTCCCCCAAGCCTCCAGGGGGTTTCCCCCCTTCGAGATTCTCTACGGACGTCAGCCCCGCGGGGTATTGGACGTTCTAAGAGAAACTTGGGAGGACGGACCTTCGGACAGTAAAAATGAAATTCAGTATGTACTGGACCTGAGAACAAAACTCCACACTTTGGGGCGGCTCTCTATGGAGAATTTGTTACAGGCTCAGGGCAGACAAAGCCGGTTGTATAACAGGGGAACCAGATTACGCGAATTTGCACCGGGAGAGAAAGTACTTGTATTGCTCCCAACTTCTAGTTCCAAATTACTCGCCAAGTGGCAGGGACCCTTTGAGGTCACACGATGAGTTGGAGATCTCAATTATGAGGTAGTACGATCAGACAGGAGCGGGGCACATCAAATTTACCATCTCAATCTCCTTAAAAAGTGGAGCGAGGCGGAATCAGTGATGTTGGCGGTGAGTGGAGAGAAAGATCTCGGGCCAGAAGTGAACACTAAAAATCAATCTCTCGCTCTGGCCCCAGGAGGAGATCACCTCTCGCCCTCACAACTCCCTGATGTGGCCAAGTTGCAAGCTGAATTTGCAGATGTGTTCTCGCCCCTGCCTGGTCGCACAAACCTCATTCAGCACCACATTGAGACGGGCGTGGTAGTGCGCAGACGGCCGTATCGTTTGCCTGAACACAAAAAAAAAGTAGTTCAGACTGAATTAGAGGCGATGCTAGATATGGGAGTAACAGAGGAATCCAACAGTAATCTAGATTTAAACTGACAGAGTGTGTCTGCCTCCCGAACAA
>NW_015660177.1:0-516 GCF_001515625.1 Sinocyclocheilus rhinocerous | reverse complement strand
TCTTGTTATGATTTTAAATATGTATTTAACCTCAGAATGATCTCACAGTAAGTCTGATTTTGTGGTGGCTGTGCTTCAAAGAGGACATTGATCTTCCACAATTTGGTATGATTCTTTAGGGTCTTCATGAATGGTCTGCAACATACTTTGGTTAAAATTCCTCAGTGGTCGTGTAAAACAACACCCTTTTTACCTTGCTCTGTTCACAGCGACTCATTTTGGGGCATGTCCCTTTAAATGCTAATGAGCTCTGCTCACCCGCCCCTTTCTTCGTGGAAGAGCAAAGGCGATTTGCAAATAATCATAAAAAATATAAAGTGTCAGACTTACTTCTTCTGGAGGTGCAGCTGGATCACGAACACTAGGTACTGATCTATCCTTGAGTTTTAACTTTTTAACAAAACCTGCCTTGAAAATCAAAACGGCTTGATAATTGAGACCGTTTAGGATTTGGGGGGATTAAAAAAAAAAGGAGTGAATGGATTTGTATCATTGTAGGGTGGTTGTGTCCACACA
>NW_015660176.1:4454-4686 GCF_001515625.1 Sinocyclocheilus rhinocerous | reverse complement strand
AAGTTACCACTCCTTAACATATTGTTAAATAACTGTCTCTTTATTGTATTATTACTTAAGTTACAAATATTGTATCTACATTAGCATAGAATATGTTATTGCTCTGTGTTATTTTAACATAAGTACTTTTAATTTATCAGGTTAAGAAATCCACTTTACTCCATAAATCAAGGTGAATAACAAATGACAAATATCATCAAGCACAAGTCATTACATTAACTTTGTTAAAAAC
>NW_015660176.1:2592-4360 GCF_001515625.1 Sinocyclocheilus rhinocerous | reverse complement strand
CTTCTGCATCTGTTGTACTACGTGACAGAAACCTCTTCCAAATGTCTGGCTGAATGACAGGTCTTTCTTTCGTACGTGGAGGTCCTTGTACAACCAGATCGCCAGGGTCTTCACCAAGATCTTCATCCTCTCTCTGACATCAGCCATCATCACACCCTGCTTAAAATCTGCTAGCATCATCCCTGTTCCTATAGAAGCAGCCACCAATAACTGTGAATGATTACAGACCGGTTGCACTAACAGCAGTAATCATGAAGTGCTTTGAGAGATTGGTCTCACAGCACATCAAATCCAGCCTGACCTGCAGCAGTTTACATACAGAGCAAACAGATCTACAGAGGACAGCATCAGCACAGCCCTTCACACTGCACTCAACCTCCTCCAGCTCCAGGAGACCTGTGTAAGAACAACACTCTTCAGAGATTACAGCTCAGCATTCAATACCATTCATGAACTCAGCCTCTCTCCTTCATCTGCTCCTGGATAAAGTCTTCCTCACTAAGAGCCACAAACGGCTCTCCTCCAGCATCACGCTCAGCACTGGCTCGTGTATTGAGTCCTCTACTCTACTCCTGTACTCATGTGACTGACGCACTTCTTCCTCACTAAGAGCCACAAACGGCTCTCCTCCAGCATCACGCTCAGCACTGGCTCGTGTATTGAGTCCTCGACTTTACTCCTGTACTCATGTGACTGTACTCGCACTCGTCATACTACAGTGATTGGACTTATCTCAGGAGAGCAATGATTATAGCATAAATATAAATAAATAATAATAAATCTACTAAAGGTATTCAGTCAAGAGCAAAGATTGGACTTTCTCTTTTTCTTTTGTTGTTTTATTATCATTAATGATACGGATGGCCACAGGTTTATTAGGCTGCTGTCACTTTAAGAACTAATGCGTAGATACAGTATTCTCACACATCAGATTTTCTCCAATATATCGCTTTACCTCAAAGCCAAACTTGAAATTGAAAATAAAATTAGATTAATCACACAGCCCTAAAGTGCAAGAGATATCTCACTTTTGAATTGCAAATAATGAAAACACATTATAGACAAATGCCTTGATATTATCGCATATACAAACAGTTGGAAAGGTACAATTAGCTTGATAACTTGTATGTAGCAATAATAAACTGTAAGTGGTTTTTCATAATTTCTCCAGTACCGAAAGCAGAACCGATCACCAGATCAGAGCTTATCAATACTATGGTCTTTCATATTTTAGCCCCAGAGCTCATTCAGATACCATCCCTTACTTACAGAAGAAGCACAGAAGAATCAGTTACAAATCCACAACAGTATATCTTGCATCTGCATTTTCTAAAATTCATCATAAGTGGAGGATTTATTTTAAAAACAACAATGAAGAACAAGTTAACAATAAATCTTGGTGTCTCTTAAAAGTGTTACAGCCTCTTCTTCAGCTTCCTGAACAGGAACGGTTTGTAAAAAGCTACTTTCCTTCATAAAAGAGTAAGCAAACTACAAGTGACACATATACATTATAAGACAACTGAACATAATATGAAACTCATAAGAACGCACAATGATGTCATTTATATCATGAAGCAAAATGATATACAAGAATAAACCTTTGTGACATTGTTCTTTGGGGGGAACTCCATCTTTGAGTTGATCTGAATCTCAAAGTTGAATCTGCTGGTTTTGAAGATGAAGATGAACTTTATTCACTGTGAAACTTCAGATAATGTTTCTTTGTCATGTCACTTGTAATGACTGGTTAGAACAGATTTATCCA
>NW_015660176.1:0-1265 GCF_001515625.1 Sinocyclocheilus rhinocerous | reverse complement strand
ACAATTGGGTTTTTACTGCTCATTTGTGCTCAATATCATGTCACCGTGTTTGTCAATTAATGTGTGATTATTGTGTGGTTGGGAGCTACAGTGGAGACTGGATTATATAGTGAATGTAGACGCTTGATATTATTTAATGTTTATTTTATTCTACTTAAGATTGCGTTAAAGTGGTTAAGGCTCACGTTTTTCACTTGGCCGGTGTGAAAATTGTGCTTTTTTCAGCATTAGAAAGCTAAAAAAGCAGGGGTAATTCTCTAATAATAAGAATCTCTAATACTAAGAATCTTCAACTTGGTTCATTCAAGTCAAGGTATTTATTTGCATAGCATCCACAATACACATCGTTTCAAAGCAGCTTCTAGTAAGTTCTGTTACCTCTATAATGGCTTAATTATTTACACTGTTATATATCGTCATATTGCCCAGTAAAACTGCTCAATGATAAATGATCCACTGTTTGAGAGCTAGCTATGTATTCTCCCCTTTAATAAATAGCCATGGTTTTGCTACTCTACAGTAGTACTGACATAGGCTAACTGCTAAAACACTGGTTAGTGAAGGAGACTGAATAATGAATATTTGCAGCCTCTTAGAAAAACCACAGAGCGATTTTATTTATTTAAAGAGATTTACATATTAGTCCGTTTTATTCTAAGAGTATGTAAGATGGTTTTCAAAAAATATATTAATAGTAAACGGTGTCTTTTTCTGTGGTGATTTGCGTGTGTTTACACTGTGTGCTCCTGAGCGTGTCCTAAAACATGGAGGAATCCAGCGCGGCGTGACGTTCCCCACCAGGGAATACCGTTTCCATGAAAGTGTACATGGTCTGCAACAATGGAATCCAGCGCGTCGTGATGTAGATTCCCATTCTCTATAGTTTATGTACGACCTGGAAGTATTTATTTAGCGATCGGTGCTAAAACGTCATTTGTACGGAACATCGTTGTGTACGGAACATTAGTCTACGTTACCCGAAAAATTCCCATACGGCAGAATTCGTCTTTTTCGACGAGGGGGAAAAGTTCCAGTGATTCACCTCCTTCGGCCGTCCCACACACAGGTGACTCCCACTGACTGCTCGCACCAACCAGAGGGGGAGGGTCATGTGACTCGTTACGCTCTTCGCCACACACAACTGAGGGAGTCCTGCACTTTCTGTCTTTGACGATACTTAAAAAACTGTGCATACCGCAGGAACGGTATAACGAAAAATTTAGTGATTTTGAAACCGTGACTTTTCCAAACCGCGGTATACCTTG
>NW_015660175.1:0-498 GCF_001515625.1 Sinocyclocheilus rhinocerous | reverse complement strand
ATTGTAATTAAATTATGTGGCATTTACTGATTTGCTGGAAGGCATATGTAAATAGGTGCTAACTATAGACCTGTTTTGCATAAAGCTCTGATCAAAAAAGTCGTGGCCTAATGGTTAGAGAGTCGGACTCGTAACACAAAGGTTGCGGGTTCGAGTCTCGTACCGGCAGGGATTGTAGGTGGGGGGAGTGAATGTACAGCGCTCTCTCCCACCTTCAATACCACGACTGAGGCACCGAACCCCCAACTGCTCCCCGGGCGCCGCAGCATAAATGGCTGGCCACTGCTCTGGGTGTGTGTTCACAGTGTGTGTGTGTATGGGTCACCATAGGGTGTGTGTTCACGGTGTGTGTGTGTTCACTGCTGTGTGTGTGCACTTAGGATGGGTTAAATGCAGAGCACTAATTCCGAGTATGGGTCACCATACTTGGTCTCATGTCACAATGTTTTATTTATTTTTGCAAGATGCGAAATACGTACCAATAAGTACATATCACTG
>NW_015660174.1:0-787 GCF_001515625.1 Sinocyclocheilus rhinocerous | reverse complement strand
AGACAAGATCGGGCACAGACAGGGTGGTATGGCCGTAAGTGGGGATTGCCGCAAAGAGTGGGCTATTTAATGTGACTGCATTGTTTTGTGCAGATTGTTTTTTTTACGCTGATTCTGCTCGTGTGATTGTTCGAATGGCGAGCCAGAGCCCTGGGGCCCGGTCTTCGTACGTCGCTTATTACATCTGAGATGATTTGAAAGATCACAGATCTTCTAATCGTGAAAACTGATCTCTGGCTAATTTGGTACTTCAAACGAATTTGTGGATTTGATTAAAATATCTGGATTAAGCTGTCTAAGATTACTGCGCATTCTCGTGTTCCCCAAAAAGGGCAGATGTATCGATACTCGAAATCACGATCAGAAATGCAGCGATTGGCTGGCGGCAAGACAGCAACTGACTGACATCATATAATTAAAAAATACACCTGACAAAAAACTTGACAAATTTCTGGACCTTTATAAGGACACAGCAAAGCGAACAAAACTACATAAATGTTATAATAGATAAATTAAATGTGCACTGTTTTTAATTTATTTGTATTTTTATACATGATTCCCAATTATTTATATTCACGATTTCTTGTATTTGTACAGGCTTTACATTTTTATTTCAGTGTTGTAATTAGAAATTAATTTAATTTTATCTTTGAAGCAGATTTGTTGCGTGACAGCGTTAATTAAAGTTTCTTAAGGGTCAATATCATGTTATCTGCATCTCCTGCACTCCATCAAGCCACTTCCATAATATCTGTCATCACTCAAATTAATGCATGACTCAGATTAA
>NW_015660173.1:1201-1837 GCF_001515625.1 Sinocyclocheilus rhinocerous | reverse complement strand
ATAAGAAGAAGTATGTGTCTACAAACAAACTAACAAGCAAAAAAAAATACTTTTAATGCATTTTTTTAACTAACAAGCAAAAAAATAATTTTAATGCATTTTTTAAATGATTTTCTCAAGAATTTGTTCCTCATTAACAAAACCTATATTTCACATAACCTTACAGTGAATTTTTCTGCAGAGTTCGGTTTGTGCCAAATAGATAGTCAAAAATAGGTTCAAATTTACTTCAGGGACACAGCATCAACAAAAAGTGAATATAACTCATACATAGTGTTTTTGAAACAAAATTGTGATTGTACCTCTTTGCCATGGAGCATTCCTTGACTTCCTGTCTTTTTTGCCAGACATTTTGTTTTGTTTTTTTGCCCTTGACTTTCACCTTTTTCTTCTTCCTTTTGTTTTCTGTATCTGTGTCTGAGGTAGAATCAGATCTAGAAGCTTCAGATGAAGAGTCTGTACAGCTATCCTCAGAGGATTGTGAATGACTAGTGCCATCTTTCATTTTGATAGCTGTTAAACGAGACAATGAGAAGGATACATCAGGTTCAGAATATTGTACATAATATTGTTGTATAAAGGAACACAAGGAACATCAAAATGATCAAATCAAAATTATGATAATGAATGTCTGCC
>NW_015660173.1:0-1084 GCF_001515625.1 Sinocyclocheilus rhinocerous | reverse complement strand
ATGGACAACTTTTAAAGTAATGGATCATTAATAAATGTTTTATTAGGGTTAAATAGTACTCACTTTAGATTAAGTCATGCAAAATGCTTAATTGTCATTCATTAATTGCTTTAATACTACCTTTATTATACATTAATTCCATGAATAATAAATTTTCCTAAAATGTTTACAAAGACACTAATTAAGCATTAAATGTGCATCAATTCACTTTATACATAAGCATTTATTTACTGTTAATTAATAACTTATTTTTTTCATGAACCATTAACAACTCATTTAATACTGGTGTAAAATATATTACTTAGGTATAGTTAACAAGTTGTTAATAAAGGATGAAAAATTTTTATGTAAGTCTTTAATTAACACTTTCAATTCAATTACAATTAATGTTAATTACAGTAATAATAATTGAAAAACTCACTATTTGTTTATAACTTGTTTATGTTAACAACATAGAAACTACAATTTATAAACTATTAATTAACTGTAAATTAACAGTTTGTAAATGATTTGTAGGTACTTTATTAGTCTGTACTTATTATCCCCAAACCTAAACATAACTACATAAAATATGAAATGACATAATGCTGACAATATGAAATGTATACAAATACTCATTAGTTCACGTTAAAATACATCAGTTAGGATTAGAGGTAGAGTTAGGGTACAGAATAAACAGTTTGTACAGTATGAAAACTGAAAATGAATGCAATTAATGTCCAATAAATGTTGGTTTAAAGCACTTAATGATATTTTCTGATTTTCCATGATCTAGTCTAAAGTGAGTACTATTTATGGTCAATATGTTGTTAATAAAGCATTATATAATTCTTTGCATATGAGCTAATTAAACAGCAACACTTTGTCAATTACAATGGCAATGAATGATGAACTCACTATTTGTATATAGTCTATTAATATATTAACTAGTTTATAAACTATTAATGAACTACAATAGTTTTAAAATGAGTTATTAGTGCTTTGTTATTGTATAATTATTATAAAGTGTTACCTAGTAAAGGTCAATCAATAAAGTCTGATTACACTGTATTTATCACAAACATGCACTGCGGATTATAAACTA
>NW_015660172.1:712-907 GCF_001515625.1 Sinocyclocheilus rhinocerous | reverse complement strand
CAATAGCCTAACCTATTTTAATGAGCAACAGAAAATAATATACCCGCTCATGCATGTACTCATGCCGCATTGCAATGCAAAGATACTAATAATAAATAATTTCCAATCAGTAGCCCATGTACAATGTAGCTAATATTAGGACACTCTTAAACTGGAATTTACTATTTGTGTATTCAGTTGGGCTTACAGCAATTA
>NW_015660172.1:243-643 GCF_001515625.1 Sinocyclocheilus rhinocerous | reverse complement strand
TATCATAGAATTCAGATCACGTTATTAGCGAATTGTTAATTGCAGTATGCATAGCAAATCAAGTCAAATTATTAGTTGTTTATAGCAGTGGCAGCAGGAAGTATCTGGTTGCAACTTGCATGAAATTTCAGTGATAACCATGGGCGTCGCTAGGCCATTTATAGCCGCCCTAAAATGACTACTCAGCCCCCCTAAAATTTTGTTATTAGTTCCATAAACTGTACACGAATTTGTGATCGCCTCAGTCCCCTTTAAATTTCATATGAAAATGGCGGCAGACTATCGGCTCCTCCCCGTATTTCAGTGCATTCTTTTTCAATCCGCAGACTGCGGCGGCGCAGAGCGAGAAACAGAGGACAAGGTGTGTGTTTATCGATAGATTGTTATAATATCTGCATCT
>NW_015660172.1:0-141 GCF_001515625.1 Sinocyclocheilus rhinocerous | reverse complement strand
CTCCAGCTACTGTAGCCTAAGTTTTCACTGCGTTCACCCCTCATCACACCACAGGTTTCCTCCAGTGAAAATGAAGCAGATATGAACGCATATACCTTATAAAACGATGTTGCCATTTTCATTTGAATATATATATATATA
>NW_015660171.1:0-851 GCF_001515625.1 Sinocyclocheilus rhinocerous | reverse complement strand
TAGACAAAATATATATTCTATGATCTGCTTTGTAAAAAATAAAAATTGGTGTTGAGATGTCAGGTTATTGTACATCCAGCCTGTTATTTATAGGTTATGTTTTAATCCATTACCATGTTCAAAACAGTTTTTCTGTAATGAAATTCTACAATAAGAGTCCGATCTACCATGACACACAAGGAAATATGTGACACAGGTATTACAAAACCATACAAATAAAGTATTTCTTTATTATATAAGTCAGGGGTATTCAATTAAAGTTCCAAGGCTCGAAATTTTCTTCCAAGCAGAGGTCCGAGAAAAAAAAAATTTTTTTTTACATGTATTGCATTTTTACATTTAGATACATGTGAGGCCATGTGACAGAAAAAATACTGTTTCTGTTCAAGGTTTTCCTCCTGAAATCTATATTTTAGCCTACTTAAAAGCATTATCTAAAAACAATGTAGCTTCAATAATCAAAACGTTCTCATCTTGAGCAGAAAAGAAAGATCACTAGCAATTTCAAAGTTTAAGTTCTATCCTAGCCATCTAACAACAATTTTTCCAATTATAATGACATCATTCTTTTGAAATGTTCTTAGCCTACAGATTAATAATGCTAAATGTAGATCAAGAAACGCTTGTCACATCTGGTTTGAACAGTCATAGGTTATAGATAGATAAATAGATAGTATAAAAAAATAACTATTTGCACCATTGTTGTTTTCTGCTGTGTTTTGTTGTTTCTGTTGTTGTTAAAATAACCGCGTCATCCGCAGCTCTTGGCGCCGGCGCGCGTCCGGAGAGAGAAAGAGAAAGCACATGGAGCTGAAAGGGCTTGAATAAAGCGCGTTTGGCTTTTGATAAAA
>NW_015660170.1:468-604 GCF_001515625.1 Sinocyclocheilus rhinocerous | reverse complement strand
TATATATATATATATATACAGGGCCTAAAATGAATACTCGCCAAGCGCCAAATGCCAGTAAAAATCAGCATTGGCGAGTATATGTAACAGTGGCAGTTGCCAGTTGGCGGGTAAAACTTTTACGAAATATAACAGT
>NW_015660170.1:0-327 GCF_001515625.1 Sinocyclocheilus rhinocerous | reverse complement strand
CAAGAGCGAATCAAATAATAGGATACAAACGGACTGATAAGGTCAGAGCAGTGTGATGGCCAGCTTGCCCCAGACACTGTTCTAATAACTTTTACCTGAGAAGATTTTGCTGCTTCATTTTGGAAGATTAACGTTTTCCTTCTTTATTCTTCATAACCCGAGAATGTGGCGACACATACCTGGGGTTACGCCGCAGAAACGGTGCAGTGAAGTAGGCTATAGTTTAAAAGGTTGCTCGTTCGGCTGTTACACAGACGCTGAGCCACTTAGACAGCGCACCAATAGCGCTTCAACGGACGAAAACACACAATTATGTCAAAATACGCG
>NW_015660169.1:0-843 GCF_001515625.1 Sinocyclocheilus rhinocerous | reverse complement strand
AACACTGTCCTCAGTGCTAATAGAATCGACTCTGCTCACTAGTTTAATTTCACAGGCAGTTTTACGACTAAGTAGATTGGTGGTGTATGGCCCTCTAACTACATAGGTCCAGAAACTGACATTTTGTCCTTTTCTTTCTGTATATGCTAAGAATTTACCAATACAACCCAGTTTGCCACCCGGACTCCTGATGTCTGCAAGTGTTTTTGTAAGATGAGGGCGATTAGGGAGTTTCAGAAATGTTTGCTCAGACATGACTGTGATATCTGCTCCAGTATCAATCTTGAACTTTACAGTAGTCCCCTGCATTGGTAACTTCACATGCCACTCATCCTCATTAGCATCATCCGAAACTGACCCCAGAAACCACGTTTCTCTTGTTTCATCATATTTTCTATCACTGGTCACTTCTTTTACAGTCTTTGTTTTACAAGCGACCTCGAAATGGCCTGTTTTGTTACACTTGCGGCATCGTTTCCCTCGAGCAGGACAGGCCCCATATTCGTGCACACGTGCGCATCTTGAACAGGTCACTTTGTTACTTTCATCTCTTTGTTTAGTGTCAGGATTTCTGTATTTACCTCCTGTGTGTTTCTTGAATTGTTTAGTGTGTTTAGACTTATAGCCTACTTCACTTACATCACATGCACCTCGAATATCAGCGCTTTGTGTTTTAATCAGTTCTGACTGGCGAGCAATCTGTATCACTTTCTCCAGCGTCAAGTCGGGCTCTAACTGCAGCTTTTCAGACACGTTGCTATCTGCTATTCCAATCACGATACGATCGCGAATCTGCTCATCTTTAGTAGCACCGAATTCACAAAACTCTGCCAGTTCGTATAA
>NW_015660168.1:0-536 GCF_001515625.1 Sinocyclocheilus rhinocerous | reverse complement strand
AGCTCACCAGATCGTGGCGCGCTCCCTACTCCGCCCGCCTCCGTATTGCCTTTTCATCCGCCCTCACTTCCATCGACGACGCTGAAGAAAAAGGGTACGATAAACCACCTCCCCTAGATGAGTTAGTGGCCGCGCATCTCTGCCCGCCCTCGGCCATCGGCTGGAGAGCGAAGGCCGCTCACCCATCTAAGCCGTGTAGGACCACTTCAGCTCTCGCTGGACGCACCTACACCTCAGCTGGACAGGTGGCTTCGGCGCTTCATTCTATGGCGGTCCTCCAGGTCTTCCAGGCCAAAATCCTCGCATCCGCCGAGTCTGGCCGGGACCCCGCTACCCTCAGGGATCTGAGGAGCGCGACGGACCTGGCTCTACGCGCCACCAAGACCACTGCCCAGGCGATTGGGAGATCGATGGCCAGCCTTGTGGTGCTCGAGCGCCATTTATGGTTGACGCTGACGGAGATGAAGGACGTGAATAAGATCCCCTTCTTTGATGCTCCTGTCTCCCCCAAGGGCCTTTTCGGCCCAGCGGTCGAA
>NW_015660167.1:412-518 GCF_001515625.1 Sinocyclocheilus rhinocerous | reverse complement strand
CCCTCACCCAATAAACATACTGGGTGCCAGCATGTCTGTGAACGATGCCAGGCCCCTGGTTACCATGGCAACCAGGACACCTCAGCCAGATCAGATAAACATTTAC
>NW_015660167.1:0-383 GCF_001515625.1 Sinocyclocheilus rhinocerous | reverse complement strand
TTTACGACCTAAAAGTATGTAGAGAGAATCTTCCTCCCTACTCAGTTCTCTCTAAAACAGACACATACTGCTATAGGAAATGACTTCTTACATTAATTCATAGACACATTTATCTATCATGCATATCCCCAGGTCATTGTGTATGATTACTACCTTCTTGTATATGGATTTGTGTATTGTATATGTTTTATGCATGCTTATTATAGATCACTAGTTAATATAACCACACCTATACCATGTTTGGTATCTATGATCTATGTTCGTATTATCATGATCTAAATGAGAGTGTATATTATATGTTGATACCTATGCAACACATCCAAACACCCAATCGAATGTCATATGCAAAACACCATGCTAGAGACAAAGAGTCGTAAAATTTC
>NW_015660166.1:0-2517 GCF_001515625.1 Sinocyclocheilus rhinocerous | reverse complement strand
AGAAAAAAAAAGATTAAAAACAACAAAACCACAAGCTGGTCCCCACAATCTCAAAAATGTCAGGTTTTTCATGCTTGTTCTATGAACCATAAACGTACTCGGTTACAAACTTAACCTCGGTTTCCTGAGATACGGGAACGAGTACTGCGTCTGCTAGACGCTATGGGTAAAAAGTCCTTTTTTTTCCTAGCAACGCAGTTCTCGTTCCCATATCTCAGGGAACCGAGGTTACGTTTGTAACCAAGTACGTTCCCTTTCAATACTACACTCGTACTTCGTCTGCTAGACGCTATGGGAACAGTACAATCACGCCGTGCCATGGCAGAGGAATGACCAAGATAATTCTTGTCCTAAGCACCTTAGGGCCCAAGAAACAAGAACAATAAACTCCTCCAGACTAAACAGGCTAGCCTCATGAAGTCCTCACCCAGCCGAGTAATCGTTCCAACAGACTTGCGCAGCCTCAGCACCCAAGGGGGCAGAGAGCACACAAGCAAGCTCTCTGACAGGTCTGGGCATTTTACATCCAAACTGCACTCAGAGCGAACTGCGCACCATCTAAGCAGAAAGAACCCTAGCCTGCAAGGCAGGGACATCCAGGTTATAGAACCTAGAATCCACTCGTCTGAGGGGACCTTGCTTCATATCCGCTCCTTGGTTCAATATGCCTGGCACGTGGGCTGCTCTCAGCGAACAGCGTAGGTTTAGCTGGGCCCATTCCAAGGGGCGCTATACTAATACAAGGAGCCGCTTCGAGGATAGCCCCCCTTGGCGATTTATGTAGGACACCACCGTCATGCTGTCTGAACGGACTAAGACATGGTGTCCCTTGAGGTCCAGTAGGAAGGTTTGACAGGCTCGCCATACCGCCATAATTTCGAGGAGGTTGATGTGCAGACTGCTTTCCGCTATCGACCAGAGGCCCTTTGCCTCTACAGAGGTTTCCCTTTGCACAGAGCTCCCCAACCTGTGTTGGAAGCATCCGTCGAAATCACCTTCCTCCTGTAGACCATTCCCAGGAGAACTCCCTGTTCCATCCATTGAATGTTCATCCAGGGGGCCAGTGCCGATACTGGCCTGAATCCCTAGGATGGAACCCGCGGTTTCAGCCAGTGTTGGAGGGGGCGCATTCGCAGCAGGCCCAACCGTAGTACTGGAGATGCTGCAGCCATGAGGCCTAGCATTTCCTGAAACCTCTTGAGGGGGTGAGAGGCGCCAGCTTTGAAGGAAGCCGCGAGCTGCCGTATACTTACGGCGCGCTCTGCTGTGACCTTCGCTTCCATCTGAGCTGAGTCAAACACTGTTCCCAGGAACAAGACTCGTTGGCTGGGAACCAGTGCGCTCTTTGCAAAATTCACCCTGAGCCCCAGACATTCCAAATGGCTGAGGAGAAGGGCTTTGTGAGATAGTGACTCCCTTGACTGGGCCAGGACGAGCCAGTCGTCGAGGTAGTTGAGAATGCTGATTCCCGCCTGTCTCAGTGGGGAGAGAGCCACATCCATGCACTTCGTAAAAGTGTGTGAAGCCAGGGACAGCCCGAAGGGAAGGACCGTGTACTGATAAGCCACTCCCTCGAAGGCGAATCTCAAGAATGGCCTGTGATGGGGGGCTATCTGGATATGAAAGTAGGCGTCTTTCAGATCCAGAGGAAAGAACCAGTCCCCAGGGCAGATTTGAGAGAGGATCTGTTTCAGTGTAATCATTCTGAATGGACGTCTCATGAGGGTGTAATTCAGTCGTCTGAGATCGAGGATGAGCCGTAGGCCGCCGTCCTTCTTGGGGACGAGGAAGTAACGGCTGTAGAAGCCTGACTCGCTCTGGGTCAGGGAAACCACTATGGCTCCTTTTTCCAGCAAATTTCTCACTTCGACGCACAGAACGTGTGCGTTCGCGCTCTGATCCGAAGGGGGACCTGAAGCGTGGGGGTCTTCGAGCGAATTGGAGTGAGTAACCTCGCTTTATTATCCCCATAACCCATTCTGATACCCCGGGGATGGCGTGCCACTCCTCGGCCCGGGAGGACGGGTTGGATTGGTTTGAGTCCCCGGTCGCTGCAAGGGAACCTGGTACTCATGAGAAATGGAAGAGGAAATTTGCTCTCTCTTTGAAATTGTTTGTGTTTATGGGCCGCAGGCCGCCATCCTTCTTGGGGACGAGGAAGTAACGGCTGTAGAAGCCTAACTCGCTCTGAGCTGCAGGAACCGTCTTTATGGCTCCCTTTGCCAGCAGATTTTTCACTTCGGAGCGCAGGACGTGTGCGGGTGATTGGCAGCTTAAGAGAGGCAGCTTGGGGGGTGGTCCGGCTGCAGCGAGACTTGGCCCCCTCCTTTTCCTGCTCCTCTGCTCAGGATGACGCCGGTGGTGCCGGGTCCAGCGCTAGCTTAGGCCTGGGGCCCTGACGTTTCGGGAATGGGTAGCGCTTGGCTGAGCGGGAACGTCTTCTAGGCTCAGGTTTGACTGGCTGGAAGGCGGTGGCCGCCGCTGGTGCAGGCTTCATGGGCTGCTGAGTCGGCGCAG
>NW_015660165.1:0-834 GCF_001515625.1 Sinocyclocheilus rhinocerous | reverse complement strand
TTTTAGCCTAGACGTCTAGGCTATATTTAGACGTCTAATAGACTTCTTTTAAACGCAAAATTGCTTGCTGGGATCTTTATTTAATTTATGTAACAGTGGAGATGTTTGGTGTGTGATAAGGAGCTTTTGTATTCAAATAATACTTCCTCCATGCTCAGACACTTTAGAGCTCTGCATGAGACTGCAGAGCCTGTGGCCAATCCTGTACACTTGTCAACTTTTACTGTCAAAATGTTCACCATGTTGTCCTGCAGTGGAACAACGAGTTTTCAGCACCACAAACCTGAACAGCGACCTTGGCGTAAAACATATCAGTGTGTTACACAACACCACAAACTCATTTTTACTGTATTTTATTTACACTACCAGTCAAAAGTTATTGAACAGTAAGATTTTTAATGTTTCTTAAAGAAGTCTCTTCTGCTCACCAAGCCTGCATTTATTTGATCCAAAGTACAGCAAAAACAGTACAATTTTGAAATATTTTTACTATTTAAAATAACTGTTTTGTATTTGAATATATTTTAAAATGTAATTTATTCCTGTGATCAAAGCTGAATTTTTAGGATCATTACTCCAGTCACATGATCCTTCAGAAATCATTCTAATATTCTGATTTGCTGCTCAGAAAACTATTATTATTAGTAGTAGTATTGTTGTTATTATGTTGAAAACAACTGAGTAGAATTTTTTCAGGTTCCTTTGATAAATAGAAAGTTCAGAAGAACAGCATTTATCTGAAATAGAAATCTTTTGTAACGTTCTAAATGTATTTTCATAAAAGTAGTCATTTCTATAATTTCTTTCCCAAAGAAAAAAATTATACTGACTCCA
>NW_015660164.1:0-2195 GCF_001515625.1 Sinocyclocheilus rhinocerous | reverse complement strand
TTGCTCCTCCACAACCAGGGGAATTAGCTCAAATGGTAGAGCGCTCGCTTAACGAAGCGTGATAAGCGTGATCGATGCTTGCATTCTCCAAACTGGGTCCTCCACTTTTGCGCTCACTTCCCTATAGAGACAGACTGTGCGTTGACGCTGCTCACTGCTGCCGAAAAGTATTTCGGACCGGGTCCTGCGCAAATTGGTGGCAAAACAGGTCCAACTGAGATTTGAACTCGGATCACTGGATTCAGAGTCCAGAGTGCTAACCATTACACCATGGAACCAAGACAAAAGCAGCGGTTGCTCACAGGGCCGCAAAGACTAAATGACTTAAAGGCTCACGAGCAGAACCCCCACCAAACATGTACTTTTTTTTTTTTTCCCTGCCGCCCGTTAGGCCACCACTTTTGCTGAGGGGTCCTCACACAGCTTGCTAGGCGCTTCGTGTCAGGCGGTTCGTGGACGCTTTTTGCTAGGCGCTTCGTGTCAGGCGGTTCGTGGATGTGAAGGGTCCACTCTTCAAAATGCATCCCACTTTTTAATCCAAAACAACGAAAAAATAGGGGAAAAAACGAAAGATCCTCCTTTGTTTACATGAGCGATTCGAGTTATAGTTGTCGATAGTGCCCATTTTCAAAGAAATATCGATTCTAATTCGTATTCCAGCTTTGAAATGGCATTTGTTTCATATAGAATAGTGTCTTCCGAGCAAAATGTGCCTTCCCTGTCTCTCTCCTTCAATCACAGGCGATGTTATAACCCAGAACAGACAGGGAGTCGCTGACAGGCTTAGCGAGGTGCCAATCTCCGCAGTGCAGTTTTTGTCTGTTTTAAGCCAGCCAATGCCTAGCCAGCAACGATTTGATGGATGGAAGTGTTAGCCAACCACAAGGACGTTTACAGTGATTGACAGTTTGCATAGTTTACGTAAGCAGGTTTGAAGAATAACCGTGTACAAAGGAAACGGTTGAGCGGAAGCCGGACGTGACGTCAAATGTGTGCGACGAACGGACTACTTGGAGCGAAATTTTAATAGAGATTGATTGTATCAGAGGATTATTTTTGAACGGATTTATTGGATTAATCATTGGACACTGGACTGAGGATTTTTTGGACTTGGTAACGGTAGGTCGGTTGTGGAGAGTGGTGTGGGAGTACCGGCTGACGGCCTGTATAGGTCCGGTAGCGGTGTTCCTCCTCTACTTCCCATCGACTAAATAATGTCAAACTTTTCAGGATGACAGAAATGGAGTCAGGAGATGAAATCAACAGCATGGAATGTAGAGATCAAGAAGGGGAAAGTGAATGGGAGGATGTTTTGAGGGGATCCAGAACCAAGAAATTGGCTAGACGTAAAAGAAAGAAAAATGATTCAGATAGTTTGGGTGGAACGGAGAGTGAAGGAAAAGAAGTTGATGTAAATGATTTGAGGCCAGAATTGTTCAATGTGGTAGTACGTTTTGAGGGAGAAGGGGGAGTAAAGAAAACTGACCCATTAAAACTTACTAACATCATTAAAGCACAAATAGGAGAAGTAAAATATGCAAGAGTACTGGGAGATGGAAACTTGCTTGTTGGATGTAGCTCTGAAAAACAGATAGAGAAGGCAAAGAGAATGAGCAGTGTGGGAAAAGTTAAAGTAGCAAAAGTGGTGAGAGTTGGAGGGGAGAAAACAGAGAATTGTAAAGGAATAATGGCAGGAGTTCCTCTTACGGTGGGTATGAAGGAGCTAGTAGAGAATTTGAGGAGGCGAAATGGATCAGTTAAATCTGCTAAAAGAATGACAAGAGGAATTGAAAAAAAGGAAACAGAATCTGTTCTGATTGATTTTGACTGTAAGGACCTCCCTAAAGTGGTATACTTTGGTTATATTAAATATAACATAAGATAATTCATAACTAAGCCTATGAGATGTTACAACTGACAGGAATTTGGTCATGTGGCAAGGGGATGTAAAAAACAAAGAAGATGTGCTAGATGTGGAGGAGACCACGATTATGGAAAATGTGGAGAGGGTGTTAAACCAAAGTGCTGCAATTGTGGAGGCAATCATAGTGTTTCTGGGGATGTGAAGTAATGAAGCGTGAGGTGAAAGTACAACAAATTAAAGTGAAGGAAAAAATTTCTTATGCTGATGCCGTCAGGAGAAGTGAAGAGAAAAAGCAGGCTAAGGATGCTGAATATGATAAAGGAAAAAATGG
>NW_015660163.1:73261-78003 GCF_001515625.1 Sinocyclocheilus rhinocerous | reverse complement strand
CAGTATGTGATTGTGAAATGCATCATACGATTCGTACTATACTATATGTACATTTTGGGTTACCAATATTCCAGACCGGCCATAAACATGCAAATGGGCCATAAAGGGAGACAAAGAAAACTTCTCCCGCTCAAAAATTCACGCCTGGTATTGGCTATTCCACCCAAAGGTGGGTGTGGATAGGAACTATGAAACTCATTAGCTTAGGCTAATCTTTGCTCAGAAAACCTCTTCTTTTGAGACGACACTAAGACTTCTCAAGACTATCCGCTGTGGACTTTCCTATCTTCAGAAGAAGACAAAGAAAACTTCCAGCTAACTTCTAAGAGAACTCAAGAACCGTTGTCTACCGCATCAGGAATATTGTTCAGCAATTGAAGCCAATGCAAGTAACCGTTTACAACTATTTAGATGCGTGTTTAAGTTTGAGCCCCTTTTTAAGGTGATTTTTGATTCTTTGATGATTCTCATTAGGTTGTGGTTAATTGATGTGAAATACTGCCATTCTTTTACTCTTCTCTCTCTCTCTTCCTTACTTTCCTTCATTCTGTATATATGTGTTGTGCTTAGTTTAGTTATATGTTAGATATAGTTTCATGTATTAAATCCCTTATATTCACAATTGATTGTCTCTGTGTGCTGCTCACAATGAAGTTGATCCCTTGCTACATGCTAAGTTAATGCTAGTACTGTATGGAGGAAAGTTACTCTTTCTTGGCCAAGAAAATAATCTTTCCTTGAATTGATAAATGATTATATTGTCTGCTCGGTGGACGGACAGATCAAATAATTGTAATATTGATTCTGCTACAATTAATTCGAAGATCTAATCTAAATATTTATTATTAATCATAACCAGTTATAATTAGTCATAAATATTTCCCTTTTGAGCTGATTTACTACATCACGTTTCCTGTGGCATGCAATGTTTTAATGACAGCGAGGAGTGCTATAATAATTCATATTTAAACTAAACTGCAGATCTCATGTTATGAGAATTTTTTAACGAGAACAATGATCAATAATGCACACTTACTTCAATATTATGGCGGACACTGCTGGATTCAGTGGAACGGTCCATTGTCCGGTTTGAATAAGCTATAGTACAACCGCAGCTGCACAGAGGTGTTGATGTCGTGTGAAGGCATATATTCTAAAACATTCTGGATGATTTTGGCAATAAAAATTAATGTGGCACAAATGGAATTTAGTCCGTATCTCATATTTCCTTAACGTCTTGTACCTTTGACGTTAAACATGGTGTCACGTGAATGGGAATATGCATGGAAATTATATGCAGATGAGGTTATGTATAGTAAAACTAGGCGTTGTAAGCTCCATATATGGTGATTTTGGGGAGGAGACGCATGTACGCACAATCTTCCGCTGACAGGGATTTATAAAAGGATTTTTGCGCAGGTTTTGGCGTAAATCTGATTTTATAAATCTGAAAACTTTTGTGCGTACGCACACATTTAAGATGAAATCTACGGAAAGTTTTATACATGAGGCCCCTGGAAGTTGCCCCACCAGGAAGAGAGAGATCCACTGTAATTGCGGCATGATCCGAAATTACAATAGGATTGTAGGTACAGTCCCAGACAAGTGGAAATAATTTGTTGTCAAAAAGAAAATAATCAATCCGAGAAAACGTTTGGTGAACAGGTGAAAAAAAGGAAAACTTTTGCACTGGGATTAAAAAAACGCCAAACATCAGAGACTGCATATTGTTCCATAAACGGCTCAATTGTTTTTGAGGATTTAGATTGAGCTCGGGGTTTTGAAGAAGAGCAATCTAAAAGAGGATTCAGACAACAATTAAAATCACCTAAAATAAGTTGGTTAGAATTTAAATCAGGGAGGGAAAATAAGAAATTCTTGAAAAAAACGTCATTGTCCGAATTTGGTCCATATACATTCACTAACACTAGACACACCCCGTTAATATGGCCTGTGATAATAATAAAGCGTCCATTTGTATTGGAGATGACCTTGGACACAGAAAATGGGACTGACCTATGTATTAACCGGTAGGTAAATTGCTCTAATAGCGAAATAACCTCGCATGTTTTATTGGAGTTGTAATTGTGCTGTGTGTGTGTGTTTTGGAATAGGTTGAGCGGGAGTGGTAATTGTCTTTTAGCCTTAATAAAAGATTGTTTGTACGGAGATTCACGCCTCTTGCTCTTTTCATGTGGAACGTATTTGCGTGCCCTTATTTGGGTTATTTTCCCCGGTATTCCGGGGTGGCGTAGTCACTACAACAGGGCCACTTGCTACATATGTATAAGAATAGCCACACCCCGTGACTTACTAGAAAAGGAAGAGTGGTAAAGCTGGCCTACCCAGTCCCTTTTAATCTTTAAGTGGTCTGCAATCGTAAGGTGAGTTTCTTGAATAAAAGCTATTTTGGTGTTTAAATGCGTCAAATGATTAAGAATTTTATTACATTTTACCGGTGAATTGAGCCCTTTAACATTCCAGCTGGCGAACCTAAGTGAACCACTAGGTGGTGTAGCACTGATTACAGACGGCATAAAACCCTGTTGTGAATGTAATATAACCCCTCGTCAGAGACAAATATTCTTTGCTTGTAGCACATAGGATGAATGAGAAAGATTGCACCCCCTGAATAAGTGTAGGTAGTGAGAAAATAAATGTAAAGGGAAAGGAGAGAAAAAAGGAAAAAAAACACCCACATAACTCCACCCCAAAACCCTATCAGATGCGGATACAATGGTCCACATCAGACAATACTTTAACCAGCAAACTTCCCGACTACAAGCCCTCCCCACATTTTGCCGCACAACCTCTCAATTATATTTATACCAACCATACACAGCTGCAATGAACAGGTGACAAAAAAATAAATAAAATAAAAATAAATAAAAGGCTAACAATACACAAATGTTAAACGTATAAAACAGAACACTGGTATAAGGAACTAATACATATATTTTAAAAAACTATATACAAAGGTCAAATAGTCTGCAGATATAGTGGGCTCCACAATCAACAAAAATACAATATCAAAATGACATCGTTCAGAAAAATAAATAAATGAAAATTAAGTAACTACGGTAGATAGCATTATACACCGACAGTAGCCCTTTTAGGTGGCAGATGCGTTAAACAACAAAACAAAAACTTAGTTAATTAAACTAACATGAGCCAAAGGAGAAGGGACAAAAAAACAAAACACTGACCAGACCGATTTGTGACTAAAATTCATAAGTTAAAGTCATTAAGATACCCGAGTCACTGGCCGCGATCCAAAGCTTCAATGTAAACTATTGTGCTTCTAAACTCCGAACAAAGTTGTTGGCTTCAGAAGCAGATAGCAACCACATTTTCTCGCCGTTAGAAAGTGTGATGCGTAATCTGGCAGGGAATAGGAGAGCGGGTTTGAGTCCGCGTTTGTAAAGTTCCGCCATGGCGTCTTTGAACTCACCGCGCAGCTTCAGGACATCAGGACTGTAGTCTTCGAAGATCCAAATCGTGTGGCCTTGATAGGTCAGGGTGCCTTTTTTACGGGACTCGCAAATAACCAAGTCCTTCACCTGGTAGCGATGGAACCGCAGAATAACCAGACGTGGTCTCTGCCCCGAAGCAGGCTTGGGAGCGGGGATTCGGTGAGCTCTATACAGCTCAGGCGGCGACGACAAAATCTGATGGCAGAAAACCTCAACAAGAGGTTGGGAGAAGAAGATCGTTGGACGTGGACCTTCAATGGACTCAGGTAGGCCCACGATGCGAACATTCTGCCGTCGGCTACGCCCCTCTAAGTCCGAAACTTTAGCCCGCAGCCACTCGTTGTCCTTTCGGAGCCCAGGGCAAGCAGCCTCTAGATGCTCGAGACGTTGGTTCACCTTCGTGAGCCTGGACTCAAGGGATCCGATACGCTGATCATGAGCTGCGACCGTGGAATGAATGTTGTCTAACTTGGTATCCAGGCTCTCAAACGAAGCTTTAAAGTCTGCGGCTAGAGAGGCTCTGAGCTCCTTGTGCAAGGCGCTAATTTCAGCTACAGTGCCTTGTGAAAGTATTCATACCCCTTCATTTTTTTCACGTTTTGTTATGTTGCTGTCTTATGTTAAACTACTTTAAATTAATTTTTTCCCACATCAATCTACACTCCACACACCATAATGACAAAGCAAAAACAGAATTGTCAAAACTTCATAAATTTATAAAAAATAAAAAAACTGAAATAAATACATGGCATAAGTATTCATATCCTTAACTCAGTACTTAGTTGAAGCACCTTTACAGCCTCAAGTCTTTTTGGTATGATGCGACAAGCTTTGCACATCAGCATTTGGCAATTATCTGCCATTTTTGTCCTCACCTCTTCACCTCTCAAGCTCTGTCAGGTTGGATGGGGGCTGACACACATTTTCAGGTTTCTCCAGAAATGTTTGATTGGGTTCAAGCCCAGGCTCTGGCTGGGCCACTCAAGGACATTCACAGAGTTGTCTATAAGCCACTCTTGCTGTGTGCTTAGGGTCATTGTCCTGTTGGAAGGTGAACCTTCTGTCCAGTCTGAGATTCTGAATGCTCTGGACTGGGTTTTCATTTAGGCTATCTCAATATTTTGGTGCATTGAGCTTTTCTTCTACTCTGACAAGTACCTCAGTCCCTGCCGCTGAAAAACAGCCCCACAGCATGAGGCTGCTACCAGCACACTTTACTTTTGGGATGCTGCTCTGCAGGTGATGAGCAGTGCCTGGCTTCCTTCAAAC
>NW_015660163.1:68508-73168 GCF_001515625.1 Sinocyclocheilus rhinocerous | reverse complement strand
GTTCATCAAACCAGAGAATCTTGACTCTCACAATCTGAGGGTTATTTAGGTGCTTTTTTGCAAATTCCAAGTGTGTTTTCATGTGTCTTCACTGAGGAGAGGATTGAGTTTGGCCACACTGCCATAAAGCCCGGATCGGTGGAGTGTTGCAGTGATGTTTATCCTTCTGTAGGTTTCTCCTATCTCCACATATGATCATAGAGCACAACTAGAGTGACCATCAGCTTCTTGGTCACCAGTCTAACCAAAGCCCTTTTCCATCGATTGCTCAGTTTGGCCAGGAGGCCAGCTCTAGGAAGAGTCCTGGTTGTTTCAAACTTCTTCCACTAAGAGTAATGAAGACTACATGCTTCTGCGAACCTTCAATGCAGCAGAATTTTTTCTGAATTCTTCCCCAGATGTGTGGCTTGATGCAATCCTGTTTTTGAGCTCTACAGGCAGTTCTTTTGACCTCAGGGCTTGGTATTTGCTCTGATATGCATTTTCAGCTGTTAGACCTTTTATTGAGAGGTGTGTGCCTTTCCAAATCATATCTATTCAATTGAATTTGCCACAGGTTAACTTTACTCAAACTGTAGTAACATCTACAAGCGATATGAATGCTCCTGAGCTAAATTTCAACTGTCCCAGATAAGGGTATGAATACTTATGCAATGGAATCAGTCAAGTTTTTTATTTGTGACAAATTTGCAAAGATGTTAAAAACCTGTTTTTTGCTTTGCCATTATGGTGGAGTGTAGATTGATGTGGAAAAAAAGTAATTTAAAGCATTTTAACATAAGGCAGCAACATAACAAAATGTGAAAAAATGAAGGGGTATGAATACTTCCACAAGGCACTGTAGCATAACGCTAGTGCCCGGTGACTAAGTGGCTTCTCGATCTTTTTCCACCTGTTTACCCTTTCCCTTTGACATACTGTGTGAGATTATAATACTAAAAACTACTAATAAACAAAAACTGCCCAAGGAGATCTAAAACGGTGAGGTTAGAAAATACATAAATGAAAAGTTAAAGGGAGCGGTTCGCACACACGTCTACTCTGCAGTCCGTCTCAGGGCCTCTTGCACTTACCGCCAGGTTTGGTGGGGGCCTGGACAGGCTGGGCGGCCTACCTGCGACCGGCTCCATGACACTGCTTGGTGGAAGGCTGCTGCTGCTGCGTGGGAGCGGGGGCGGACGCAGGGGGACGCCCACGGCAGCGAGCAGGCTGAGGGGCTGCAGCCGGACTGGAAGCAGCAGGTTTCCTACGGCGCATGATGTGTTTGATCGCCTCAGTCTGCTTTTGTGCTGCCTAGAACTGCTGGGCAAAGCTCTCGACAGCATCGCCGAAAAGGCCGGTCTGCGATACAGGAGCATTCAGGAATTGCACCTTGTCATGTTCCTTCATATCGGCCAGACACAGCCAGAGATGGCGAGATGGCGCTCCTGGACCACTAAGGTGGACATCGCACGACCCAGAGACTGCGTGGTAACCTTCGTCGCTCGGAGCGTGAGGTAAAGAGACATCTTTAAAAAGACGCGATCACCCATGTTGCTCTTTTAAGAATTGCTGTTTTAGTGCTGAAGCACGCAGGGGAGCTGGCCACCACACACTCCTGGTGTGGCTGTCTCTGCACGCCGGATCGTTGCCGCTGAGAGATCGTGACCTCCGCTGCTGACTGCCGTAACTCTTGCTTAGCAATCACTCGAAGAGGGAGAGCAGTAGTGATGCACCACCGCTCGGCTCCGAAGAGAAAAGATGAATGTTATACTGTCAATCTTGAATCAACCTTCACTGGAAATTTTTAAGTTTGAAATTTTGACTTTATAAGAATTTATATCTTAGATGTTAACTGTCATTACTGTGTAGTACTGTGCATTTTCATATAATTTCTTTTTCAGTTTGTACTCAGGGTGTTTACTGTTCACTGAAGCAGAGAATGAATTCCAGCACGAAGTGTAAGTTTAACGCTGAAAGAGAGGGTCACAGCGGGGACATTTGGAGAGAGCTGGTGATACGCTGTTTAATTGTCTTCCTGTCTGAGAATACAGATAATCTGATTGCACAATACCAGGTTGGTGAATATTGTTTTTTTTAGTTTGTGGTGTTCATTTTGAAATGACTGTCATAGTAAGTGGAAAGTGTAATTCTGAAAATACAATAGTTAATATTAAAAATGTCAATTCAGACAGCATATTTTTTAGGTTTAAATTATTTAGTCAGATTAAAGGTCCCATATTGTCAAAACTGAAATTTCCTGGCTTTTTTCACGATTACTGAGGTCTAGGGGCTATTTAACTACCTTAAAAGTTTCAAAACAGTCAGTCCACAGTAAAATGCACACAGCCTGCTTAAAGTTCTAGCTATTTTTCACGAACTGTTGTGACTTCCGTAAAAAGTTGACATCAGAACTACACAGTCACCGCCTTCAGTCACCACCCCGAGCACTGCCCACCGTCCCACTCTCCTTTTGCCAAACCCCCTGACAACATCGCGTCCATGCTTTTGCTGAGCAACGACACGGAAACATGTCGAAAAGGTTAACTTTAACAGACCAAAATCGCCCTGTTCTCAGCAGAGCTCCTGAGAGAGGAGCTGTAAAAATATATTGAGATGGTTTTTGGTACTTATACCGCAAATATATATTCTTAAGGACATCAAAACCTAAAATAAAACTCCAGAAAGGTGTATAATATGGGACCTTTAATGACTGTTTGGATGTCTCCATCAGTCAGCTTTACATGTCTTCATGTCTTTCATTGTGTTTTAAAGCAATGATGCAGGTGAATAGTTAACCGGTCCATGTAACTCTTCACAATTCTATTTTCAGGACATATGGTGCAAATGCAAATATAAAAAAATTAAACCAAACGTTCATTTTTTTTTTCAATTACTTCAATGAATAATTGCCATTTCCTCTCCTTTTTAAATTTTACATTGGCTAAATTGTGAATTTAGAAATGATCATTTAAATAAATGAAATTAAATTATTTCTATTTTTTCCTTTTTGTCCTTTTTTTTTTTTCCTGTCTTAATATTTGCACTGTGGGCTGTACCATTAGCGCAGGGGTGGCCAGGGATAGTTTTACATCATTTATGGAAGCTGTTTTATACTGCGTGGACACTGATAGTAGTTTAGGTTGCACTTTATTTTAAGGTGTCCTTGTTACAGTGTAATTATACATTTAAGTACTGAGTAATATTAATTAACTAAATGTACTTACTATATGGTTACGGTCAGTGTTGGGGAGTAACTAGTTACATGTTACGGCGTTACGTAATTTAATTACAAAATAAATTTAACTGTAATCAGTTACAGTTAATAAGAAAAAATGTGTAATTAAATTTACAGTTACTTATGAAAATGTTAACGATTACAAAGGGGATTACATTTGAATATTTACACACATCCACATACAGATTTAATTTATTTCTTTCAATCACTGCACTGACTACTCTGAGACATACGGCCCTATAATTTCCGCGATGTGGAAAACACAGACTGGTTCGTAGAATCCAGTCAATAAAACGGAATTCCTATAGCCTAACGCGGACGGAATAGGCCACATTTTGAACAAATAAATCAAAAGTATGTCATTACACTTGAATCAAAACGCGATATGGACTAGTGTCTGTGAATATTAAGCCGCAAAAAGACAATATATGAATCCTGCACGTTCTGCGTGTCTGTGGAAATCAGGCGCGGACTGGCCATCGGGAGAACCGGGACAATTCCTGGTGGCCTGACAGCCGCTTTGGCCCGCTATTTTAATATTATTATTGTATAATTGCCTGCCGAATGTACTAAAGCGATTATTTCCGTATTCGCCATTCGATATATAAAATCTCTAATAAATCATGAATCGGTTAGTCGTGACTGGCAATGCTTCGGCTCACGCGCTCTCCGCGCCTCTGCCAAACGGTTTGGATCAGAGAAATCAATGCGAGAGAGAGAGAATGGAGTGGACTGTGGAAGCGCACAGATGGACCAGAGAAGCAAAACTACTGTTCAGGGTAAGTGCAGGTCAGTTTCATCTGTAAATATGCTATTGTAGTTTTGTCTTTGTTTACTTAGTTAAGCAGCAGCAGCCCATTGCTCATCAGCCATCACTCAAAATACTGTATAAAGGACATCATTATTATCTATTGTAATGTTAAAGTAGTAGTTTAGCAGACAAATAATCATATTTTATAATAGGATTAGGGGTAGCTAGGGCAGACAACAACACAACCCTTACGAAAATTAACAATGATTTTACTATAAATCCAAAGACAATGGTTAGGCCTACTATTGTTAAACCATGGTAACCACAAATTAACCATGGTTTTTGCTACACTAACCATAGTTTAACCATGGAATTTGTAGTAAATATAAATACAAATGGTAATCCATTTGCAAAAAAACAAAAACTACTATTAAAATAAAAAATAAAAAAACTTTCATTTTACTATAATAAAAGCATGGTTAATTTTTGTAAGGCAAAAAAAAACATGACTCATGTTCAGTATTAGGATTTTTCTATAAATATATTGTAGTGATGTACTAATTTTGACATGTAGGCAATTTAGAAAGTAAAGTTCCCTTTCAAGGGAACTTCGAACTGCGTCCTCTAGGGGTCGCTATGGGGAACACCTCGTCGTGACCCGTGTCTGAAGCATACATTGAAAAAACACCAAC
>NW_015660163.1:66670-67890 GCF_001515625.1 Sinocyclocheilus rhinocerous | reverse complement strand
ATTACATTTTAAATAGGGTAACTTGTAATCTGTAACCTATTACATTTCCAAAGTAACCTTCCCAACACTGGTTACGGTTAGGATTAGGGTTTGGCTTAGGGCTACTTGCATGTAATTATGCATAATTAATTGTTATTATAATACTAAGTACATGTAACATGTGTAACAAGGACACCTTAAAAAGTGTTACCATAGTTTAACACCAACATTTTTCACACAAAGTGCCATCATTTTTTATTATTATAAGTGTGGTAAATTTAAGGCAGGTTCTGACTGGCCATCAGGAGCAGCGGGTGAAATGAAAAACCCGGTGGCCTAACTGCTAATTTTGCCCACTGTAACACTCGTTTGTATCCATTTATTTACTTATTCGTTATTACTTTATACTACGTCTCCGTACTCCGTGAGCTACCGAACAAACCTACCGTCGATGAAAACCCATTTATATGAAGCTGGATATGTGCGGTGCTAACATTCAAAAGCATCAGTTTTCAAATCTCCCAGCATATTAATATTGTTTTGAAGTCATAACATGATATTCTTCAAGTAATTGTGCGAAAATTACGCTTTATTAATCAAAACTCTGTAAATTTGTGTGAAAAGGAATAAAAGGTGTCGGAGTTTTACTGCCTCTAGTGTTCATTTATTTTGAAAACTGCAGTGAGATGTACTTATTGGTATGTATTTCGCGTCTCGCTAAAAAGTGCACCCAGGTACATTTATGCCATGAGACCAGGTAGCTTTGTACATATTGCAACCTGGTCTCATAAAAATATGTACCTCTGGGTACTTTACTGCAACACCGTTTTTACGTACCTTACTGCACGTTTCGCCACAGTTTCAAAGAGAAATGTCCACTGAGTGGCGCTAAAACACGGGTTCAATACGTGAACCCTGGCACGTTTTTATTACGTTAAAATAGGTACGTATTTCAGTTTTTTTTATTATGTTGCTTCTGGTACGTATTGCGGCGGTTCAGAATTCAAATATCCGGGGACTGTCGCTAAAAGTTAATGCTCTATCGTGTTGGAAATATGCCCTACACCAAACCCAACCCTAAACCTACCCGATAGTGTTAACAAATGCAAAACTGATATAAAAACGCATTTGTTGATGCAACCGTGTCATTTGAACTTACTTATATGCAGATTTGAACCGTTTTGTCGAACCATAGTTACACGGGATTCGAACCGGAGCTCCACGCCTCTCAAATACGTCTC